>NW_015113511.1:84743-95176 GCF_001443285.1 Poecilia latipinna | reverse complement strand
AACGCACGCATAAGGAAAAGGAAACACAAAACATATACATTTCTCAATGAAAATGGAAAAGGAAAAAAATATATATATATATATATATATATATATATATATATATATAAAATTCCCCTCTCACCCTCCGTGGGTGGTCTCTCTCATCCTCTGAGCTCGGGTCCTCTACCAGAGGCCTGGGAGCTTGAGGGTTCTGCGCAGTATCTTGGCTGTGCCTAGAACTGCACATTTCTGGACTGAGATGTCTGATGTTGTGGTCACTTGGTATTGCTACATCCACCACAACGGCTTTCCTCTGTTCTTTATCCACCACCACAATGTCCGGTTGGTTCGCCATTACTGTCTTGTCTGTCTGGATCTGGAAGTCCCACAGGATCTTAGCTCGGTCGTTCTCCTCCACCTTTGGGGGTGTCCCCCATTTTGACCTCGGGGCTTCCAGTCCATATTCTGCACAGATGTTCCGGTACACAACGCCCGCCACTTGGTTATGTCGTTCCATGTACGCTTTCCCTGCCAGCATCTTGCACCCTGCTGTTATGTGCTGGACTGTCTCAGGGGCCTCCTTGCACAACCTACACCTTGGGTCTTGGTTGTGCAAGGCAAGAGGCAGAGAGGGAGCATGATAATTTGGCAACGAGGAATTAAAGGGAGATTAAACTCATCTATTCTACAGAAATATGTAGAGCAGATGTGGATCAGCATTAACTCAGTAAGCTAAATGGACAAGAGACAAAATACCTGGACACAGGGAGAGCACGAGGATCAGGTAAAAAAGAGCTAAACTGAACTAAACACCAATACATATATACACATACAGCTTCAGAGTCCAGGAAAGTTAACACTTTTCATCCGCCTGGTGCCAATCCCGGTCTAGCTGGGTGCATTGCCATGGCAACAACATCAATATAAACAGATCATATCACAATGCAGCAGATGCATCTGTGAGTTGGAGGCTTGGATAATATGTGAGGGAGGATGGCAGATCTTATCAAACCTATCGAATGGACACAAAGAATTTCTCTAAGTAAGAATTGAATCTTTTATATCATCTGAGACGGACAGAGCCTGCCTCACAGTTTTCTTTTTACTTCAGATTTTGAAATTATTTCCTTATTTATTTTCAGTTCCTCATTTATCCCACTGCACTAAGCAAAGCCTGATTTACAGGCAATCTCTGCTCAGGCTCTCATTTAAAACTAACATAAAATAAGACCGAGTAGAAAATCTAAATAGATGCTTTTGTCCTCCAGTTTTCCTTTGTTTTTTATGGTCTAACTAATTATGTTCAGAGCCTTTCATGTCCGAATACTAATCAGGCTGTAATATTTCTGTCCCTTAGTTGGGTTTTCCTGACATTTGCTTATGCAGGCAACTGAAACTATGTTCAATGTTTTTTGGAAACCAAAATGATCTCATTTTACAACCAGTCAGAAAAAACAGTACAACAAAACAACGAGGCATTACATGTAGAACATGGCCTGGTGAGGACAGTCATCAATAATTGAACAAAATGTGGATCAACAGTGACATTACTAAAATTGGACATTTCTCCATAAATAATGCAAAGACAAGAGACTGGCTGGGAAGCCTGAGAGCGACACTAAAGAAGCTGGAGGAGTCTCTGTCCAGGACGGCTTGTGTTACACGTTAAAACAATGCATTTTATTACTTTTTATCTATTTCTGGACAAAGAAGTAAGGATAAAAAGAAAAACCCAAATATTTTCTTCCAATTAAAACATCTAGCGGACAACTTAGCAGACAAATGGAACTACATCAGACCTACAGTGAGATATGATAATGGAGGTGTGGCAACACCAAGCAGATGAAGTCAGTTTTGTTATCAGGATGCATGTAATTATGAACAGTTCCAAATACCAGTCAGTCAGTTCTGACTGAAAGCACTGAATATGAAGAATGTACGTCTTCTAACATTCAAATCAACAAAAACAAAAAAATCTTCACCAGAAGAAAATGTAAGCTGTAGATTAGCCAAACCAGAGTGCAGGACTAAATCTGAAAGACTATTTGTGGAGTCATCTGAAGAGGGCAGCAGAGGTCCTCACAGTCTGACAGACTTAGAAAACTTTTGCAAAGAAAAGCGAGCAAATATAATCCAGTCAAGATGTACAACACCCAATAAATATGAAAAAAAGCTTTAATCTATTATCTTTTTTCTCTTTTACATCACACACACCTGATAGAGATTTTTGGTATTATCATTTTGTTATTACTTTAGTTCATATTCAGTCTAATGTTAATCAGTATTATTGTGATTTTCTGTTTAAAGTGTTCTCTTCCTTATGTGTGTATAAACTGACCTGGAGGTTACGACTGACTGTTTCATCTTCATGTGAGACAGTTAACTCTGTGTTTCCCAGACCTTAATTCTTATCAACCAGAATACCTCCTAACTGCCTGTGAGCAGTCGTATTTTGTCTCTTGTTTATCCTCCCTCTTTGTTGACAGTTTGACCTAGAGCTGAACTGGGCTCAGATAGTAGATCAGATATCACACCTGGAACTGAGTTGCTGGTTTGTTTAGGTTAGAAGTTTTACGACCTTTGTTGTTCTTCCTGACTGCCCCTTTTGGTTGTTCTGCTTGACAATAAAACAGGGGCTCGCGTGGAAGGAGATCAGAACTTTCTGTGAACGGCTGATGGAAAGTTCTCCTTTTGCAAAAGCTTTGTCTATAAAATTCATATACGTTGTCTGTGGTCTTTTATATAGGTTCGAGAAAAAGTACCTATCACACCTGTGGTGTAAATCTATGTGTATTAGCTGCCAACATAAAGGAGATTCAGTTAAACCCCACTGTGCTCATCGGTACTTTTTATCCAATCTATAAATGCCTGTTTTATCATGTCTCCATTATTTTCTTTCTGATCCTTTCTCATAAAGCTCAGAATCCCTAAAAATGCAGATCATGGGAATTTTGACAGGAAACTCTGAAGTAGCTGTGAGTGTTTCTCTTGTCGAGATAATGGGGTTTAAATGGGATATTCAGTTGTGTGCATTCCAGCTAATTGGACATCAAACACAGCACGTACGTGAGAGATTAGACTTCTGAGGATGTCAGAATAGAGAAGCCTAGGTATTTGCTCTCTATCTGATACTTTGTTCTAAATCTGAATTATTGGACAAGAAAAGCTCCTAATTCAATTTCTTGCTTTAATTTACAAGGGGGAGGGATTAAAATGAGCTCCTGAGAGATGCTGCAGGATTAAGTTATGGCACTTTCCTGCTGGTGAGTTTTTTTTTTTTTGAGAATAAGCTCAGCTAATAAAACTTAAGAGCTAGAGGAAGGTTTTTGCAGGTATGGAACGAAGTTTGTTTGCAAATCCAAACTTGAGAAGTGTCTAAAGGAAAGAGAGTTTAATGCATTTTATGCTAAATGCCATGTTCCAGGAATACCAGAGTCCTAATACAAGTTCAGCTATTTTCCACACAGGAAATGTAAAAGGCAAATGCTGGATCTGATCTTTCTCTGTTATTTATTTCTAATTTTTCAATAATTGTGCTGAAAACAATTCAACTCCTGCCACAAATTGGGTTAGCAAAATACACAATCTAGCAATTTTATTTTTGCAGAAAACACATAAAAGAAGAGTAATTTAAATAGTTCAGCATAACTAATATTACAGTACCAATTGTTTCTTTTATTTAGACAAAATACCACTCACAACTGAACAACCTCATGACTAGCATCTTAAGTACCTGAGATCTTTATGCTCACGTGTGACTGCTTTTTTTTAATTGCTCCAAAATTGTCCATTAAAACACGAGTTTTCCTTTTTATGTTTTCGCAATTTTTCCTTTTAGATTTGTTTTGATTTAATTGTAAAGCACTTTTTATTTTCATTTCAAAGTACAGCCTTTTTTATGCTTTCTTACTTGCAGGCATTCAAAGGTCCATTGTTGCCAATTTTTCAGATTTCTGAAGGAGAATGTTGGTTTTCCTGGTACTAGAGTTCATGTTGCCTCCTGGTTGAAGTTTTGAGTGTCAAAGGAAGAGTAGGAATCCCAGAGCATCACTGAGCCACCTACGTGCTTTACTGCCAATGTTGACCAAAAATCCCAAGGCTGTAATAATTCGATTTTTCTGGAAAAGAAAACAACCCAATAAATGCTTGTTTTTAGACTTAGGTACATAAGGCTTAGTTGAAGTCTCATGCCCTTTTTTAATACTCTAACCAGTTATGTCTTTAATAAAACCACAGACAGATGTGAAGAGTGATCAGTAGATTTGACTTTTACAGTATTAACTAAAACAATAATAATAATAAAAAAGATTAAAATTTTTACCTGATAGCAACACTTAGCTTTATTTTTTTCCTCCAGGAAAACTTCCTGAACAACTTAGCAGACAAATGGAACTACTTCAATCAAACTTTGAAGGTCTGAAAACTTCAAAGTTTGATTCATTATTTGCTACAAAGAACAGAATCCCAAAACGTCTGTGACTGATTTCAGTAGATGTACACAAACCGTCTCTGAGCTCTTTTTTGCAGAACCCAGGTAATGCAGCCACAGTTATTCTAACTTTGAATAGTGAACTATTCTTCCAGCTGAATTTCAAGGGAAATTAATTACTTTTCTTATATTTTCTGTCATTTTCCTTCTTTGTACAAGCAAACGCTTTGTTTTCTCAACTGTTTCAGAACTTAGCTATATACATATTTACATAGAAGCACCATCAACATACTGAATTTGGATAAAATCATTGTAATATTAGTTTTATTTAACTATTTAAATGTTTTTTGTTTGTTTATTGCCAACACCTGAACAACTTTTGATATTTACACATAAACCTAATTATCACTTGAGGCTTGAAACAATTTAGATGCAACCTCAGCTTGGTTTTCTTGCTGAAGTCCAAAATTATGTCAGTTTGATGTCCAAACTTTATATTTTAAAAATTTGTTGAAAATATTTTACTGTGCATGGAGGGAGGGGGGTGGGGGGAGGATGGTGAGAGTCTGTCTCTGGAGAAAATACCCTGTTTTTCACCTGCTCCCACCAAGTAAAGCCACTAGATCTCCATGAACCCAAACATGATGAAGGCAGTATAAATCATGGATGACGGTATTTCTGGTCCAAAGGTAACATCATATTGACATTTTGTATAAACAGCGTATCACTTTAGGAATATAATGTGTGAAATTTTGCATTTTACACCTTCCAGCTGCTTCAGATGCCACCAAAGATGTTAGGGTGGTGCCAAGAATTTAATGCAGGGTGTCATCCTTCAGCGGCGAATAGCACAAAATCACATCCAAAATATAATGCAGGGTTACTTGGTAGCTGTTGCACTCTGAATACCAGGCCAGGACATGTTTGCAAAACAAAACAAAAAACATAATTAAATGCAGCCTTTTCTCCTATAATGGAAAATACCGCTTCAGGATATGTTACGGTATCTTGGTAAGCGTCACACAGGATGTTCCCTTTCAAAGCAATGGTGGAGACAGGATAAATATACTGCCACGAATATATTAGTGTGGTTACAAGTTTTCAACAATCAGCATCCTTTTCTGAATCTCTATTAGAATCGCTCTCATGTGACAGCACAGTTTCAGTTCCTCATGCATTTGTGAGAAAAACAACAATAGCTGAACCAGCATCTTTTACAGAAAGTGAAAATATTTGGTTCTTATTCAAACATGGCACTGCATGTCATGACAGCAGGGCTCTAAAAAGCCACCGGAGCTTGTATTACACCAGAATCATACCACTTTGGGCGAAGCATTAATTCAACAGAAGAAGTTCACGATGAGAAGAAAGCATGCCCCTTTTACCTTAAAGGGATTTGTATATTTTGTAAATGTGCTATACTGCCAAAAGTATCAAGTCTCTTGTCTTTTAATTTATGTTTGATTTGTGTCTCATTTTTGATCCAAAGTCGACAAATTGTAAAGTCAAATTTCTTTTTACTCATGTTTATAACAAAATGAAGACAACATAGTTACTTGATGGTGCTATAAAATGTCACTATGTACCTGGAAAATACATAATAATGCCCCTTTAATAACTGGGTTATGTACCTTTAAAGACCCTGTAAATACATCTATGCACTCCATCACCTCTCATTTCTGATACTTATTTTTCAAACACAATTAGACAGTCTCCTTACAAGCATACGTTGCTTTTCCAACCCTTCCTTTAAAATTGTTAAAGTTTTGCTTTTCTCATTTCAACAGGGCCCCGTATCTCACTGTGGAAATAGAAGAGAAATAAGCAGCAGCATGCTGCCTCTGTCAGCCTGTCGGATTTGAAGTTTATTAAGAACATCAAACCGGGGCTGTCCCCCTAAGGGAACATTTTGCTATTCAAAGCTCTGCCTGCTTTTGCCTCCACCAGCATCAAACTGTCACAAATATTGCATTTAATTTGCAAAGTAGTGCACAGAGGGGGAGTCGGGATGGGGGGGAGAAGAAAACAGAAAACAAGTGTCATTTTCCAGCATGTCTGACTGCACCATTTGCATCAAAGACATAGGATGAAAGGTCTTAGTTTTGGGTTTTGCGGAGAGATTAACACTGACTTGTTAAATAGCAAAAAGTTTTATTGTGCTCCACAGAGTTACTCTAACACAATTCACACTTTCCCAAAATGAACACAGTTTATGTCTTAAGAGAAAGGAGATCGAATTGTGCTTTTTAGTTCATACTTTATTCTCTGTATTGCAACCGTGGCCTCAAATCTTAACCGTAAAATTATAAGGTGCTCCTAAACATACTTGTCTAAATAAAGCCTGGAATCTTCATGGATTGTTGGTTAACCTGGAAAATTTGGATTTAGGAAAAAGCAAACTCTACTTGTCTTCTAAGCCCATCTCAGGTTTGAAAGTGTGAACAGGCTGGAACACAACTGAACTACAAACACTGAAGTAATTTTAGTATCAATATAAAGAAAAAAAAATTCTCTGACTGATTCTAAGCCACAAAGGTATAAACCCTCTTGAGCACAGGACCTCTCATCATCTGTTTTACTGTGTTTCAGTGCTGTGCTTATTGCTTCGATGCAGACAATACAGGAGAATACGGATGGAGGTCTTTTATTGTCTTAAGATTTGTTTGAAGCATAAAACCCCTCGTGTTCTCAGTTTTTTTTTTCTCTTCTTTAGCATTTTTTGCAGCCTGAAAGGTCACAGCGCCCAGCTGAAGGAGGCCGGAGAATATTTGTATGTATGTTGCTTTTGTGCTTTCATGTCTTGATTGGAGAAGATGGCTCAGTATGAAGTTTTTCAGGTTTCCCCCTGAAAACTTGCTAAGCCTCGTGGTTGTGGCGCTCAGCAGTCATTCATCCAGCAGCCCGCCGTGTTTTTGAGTTAAAAAATGTTTAAAGTTGACAGGAAATTTGAAAATATCAATTGATAATTATATGTTATAGGAAGATTAGAAGATTAATATCTGAACACCGACTATAAAGTCTTAAAGAATGCAAACATTTAAAAAATAACTTAAATAAATAGTCAGCATTGCTCAGCAAGGCTGAGTGAAGCCTGGTGGCACCGCCAGGCTTATAATACACTGGAGGGAAACCCTGAAACTGAATGTTGTTTTCAGGATTAATGAGGAGACATGCTTAAGATTGGTTAAAAACCAATTCAGTAAAGTAGGAACTCTATTTTAATTCTTATTCAAAATTATTCAGAAATATAATCTGCAACAGTTTCAAGTAAAAACATCATCAAAAAAGTTAAGGAAAGCATAGAAACAAACCTTCAAAATCCTTGCCATCAGAACATTGGTGTGTAATAAAACGACCCGTTTCTTTCACTCTGCTCTTCGTTAGTTATTTCTGTGGGAATCTGTTACAGTCCTGCTTTGGTACTGAGGTCTATAGATTCTTTGAACAACACACCATCAACCAGGAGTAAATCTGCTGCCAGTGACTGAGTGAATCTTGAAGTGACACTTCCATGGCCACCGCCAATGCCATCATCGCCATCATACACTTTGTCCAGCTGAGTGACCCTTGGGTCAAAATATTGAGAGACAGTCTCAGTTCCTCCCTTCGCAGACCGGATATGCAATTTATCTGCTGGAAAACATGCAGGAGAGCTAAAGATGGAAGACCCCTCCTATCTGGTTTCATGACATGAACCACTGCTCAGTATGCTTATTTCACCCTCCAGCAGACAGCAGAGTCTGTGCAGGACCCTTGGTAGAAGACCTGAGGCACTCTCGCACGGAGTCCTCCAACCTCTGGCCCTCTCGCTGCTTTGGGGTGGGCATCAGACTGACAGGGCCAACAGGACAGGGAGTTATGATGCATCTGGCTTGTTTCTATAAGAGCATGATTCTATGACTGTGATCGCCTCTCTAAAATTTAAAAAAGCAGGATTTACCCAAAGCGTTGGGCACCACAAGTGCTTCGCTGAACAAGCGGGCCCAGTGTCAGAGAGGATGTTCTGGAGTGCGAGATATTAAAGCGTAGCAGGAAAAAGGATTACTCCTGCTCCAGAATTAAACAATTCATTACCACCATTCTTTTTATAACTACAGACTAATTACATTAGCCATGATGGCTGTGTCATAAGTCTGTCGGGCTGCTTTCATAGTCCAATAAATGAACTCAGCAGGAAGAATTTGAGCCATTTTTAAATTGGTTCTGGGAACCTATAAGGTAAATGCATAAGCATAAGTTATTCTCTGGCTGGAGGTCAAGGATCTGGCTGGCTCCACGGTGAAAACATTTGTTATCCTGGTTAATGTCTGACAGGCTCATTTCTGCCCTGTTTTATGAAATGATAATTTAGCCATTTTCTCTTCTATTTTTTGGCAGACGTTAAGCTACACTGTGCAATCTTGACCTCGGACATGCAGAGCCTTGGCAAAGTTGTTACACTCCTCACATTCCTCACACCTTATCTCATCATTATAAACTTCAAACTTCTGTCTACTTTACTGCGATTTCATATGACAGACCAACACAAAGTAAGGCATTGTGGTGAAGTGGGAGGAAACGAACACAAGGAAAAATTTTAACAGCGTGCTGTAGATATTCACCAACCTTTACGCAGATACCGCTAAATAAAATCCAGCGCAACCAGTTGCCTTCATAGGTGATGTGTTTAAAATGATTTGTAGATCAGTTAGTATGTGCTCATTGAAACTCAATGGTTTTTCAAGCGTATTAAGCAACACTAAAAACCTTTTAGCTATCCTTCTGCAATCTGAATACTCAAATTGTTCTTTAAAATCAACGTACATTGTTCCATTTCTTTATTCAGGGTCTGGGGAGCAAATGGTCATGGCAAAACAATTCCTTGATGTCGACAATTGTAAATAATTGTATATCTGTGTTATTTTGTAGGGAGTGGTTTATGCGAAGTAGACTGGTAGAGTTCAAGCACGTATCAGAGAGTGTGAGACTTTGCTCCTGTGGATGTGTTCCTCTCATCTATAAAATGGAACAATTTTATGCAGAGCTCAAAGTATCACTCAGGAGACGGACATGGAAAATGTAAAAAAAAAAATAAAAAAAAATATAAAAAACATCACAAAGACATGCCGGGCTTTGATCTCTCAATACAAATGCCTTCTCTCTGTCTCCCACAAGTCTATGACCCTTAACCGGATTCAGAGAAACTCTCACAAATGATTTGCTTGCAGAACGTGTTCAGAGTCTCATTGGAGCTGAGTGCATAATGAAGAAAGTGCGTCTGCCTGAAGCCACAGCCTACACTGAACTGGAAAGAGCAAAGAAACCTTCGACTTTACTAGATATCTGTTTAGATTTTGTGTTTTTTTATGATAAAATATTGATACAAACGGAGCAACGTGGAGAGCTTGGGAATTCATCAAAGGAAGACTATGGAAATGAAAATAGTAAATGCATCAGAGTTTAAACATGGTGGATATTTTACGTCTCCGTCGTGTGAGCATGAACATCAGTCTATCGCATCGCACTTATTCTCCTAAATTTTGAATATTTCTCTACGTGCATAAAGAGTGACACAGATTCTCAAAATCATGTTCAGCCCCTTTTAAGACAGAGTATGTTTGCTGTTGATCTAGATTAATTATTTGCAGAAGCTGTGCATAGCATCTAAACACAGGCAGATGCAAGCTGTGCATAATGCATTCCTTCTTTTTGGCTGCCAAAGACAAACTGGCCCCAGCAGGATTGGGCAAGCATACGAAGACCAAAGCCTCCGAATAAAAAGGACGCGTTTCTTTAAAATTTTAACACCTCCGACTCTAACAACAGGCTGAATGCCGCGACATGTGCTGAAGTGTTGATTGTGGCGCTCCACGGTTGGAGGATAAATTCCACGCTGCTGGAGGTGGCAGAGGTTAATTAAGCTTCACGAGCAGCGTTCTTTTTTAGCTCTTTGTTTTTACATTTCCCTCTGAAGTTAAAATTAGACGAGTTACTCATAATTGTTGGTGTGTTTCAAATTTCATCAATGGCTGCAAAAAAAAAA
>NW_015113511.1:75072-81573 GCF_001443285.1 Poecilia latipinna | reverse complement strand
TCTCATAATTGTGGGGGTTTTTAAAATTTCATAAATGGGTGAAAAAAAAAAAAAAAAAAAAAAAAAAGAGCTTATAAAGGCTAACGTGAGAATCCATTGGAATATACAGCATGATGACATGCTAAGTTGTAATTCCCTATTCCTGACAAAATTGTCTTAAATACTGTAAATGTGTTTCACTCACTTATTTTAGAATGTCCAGGTACGTGTTCTGGGTAGTTTTACAATTTACTTTATTTTTCAGAAACAAAGTTGTTTTGCCCAGAATGACTTATTTTCATGAACTTGTTCTGATGTCAAACTCATGACACTGCTGGAAAAATCCCTGACCGCTGCTTCGCTACGACCAGCCTCGCCATTTTTGACATGAAGCATGTTCTCCCTCCGTGCAGCCCGGGATCAGAAAGTCGAGCCAGCAGCCTGAAAACAGAGACTTTGCCCTGGCAACATCAACACCAGTATTAATGCACAACCATCACTCTCCCTCCTGCATCTAAATGTTTCATTACAGCCAAAGCGCAGACACAATTTCGCGGCCTATATGGGGCCACTTACAAGCAAGCGCGCTCTCTTAAGGGAAAAGCAAAGCATGACAAATTGAAATAAATGAGAGAGGGAGAGACGGGAAGAAATGTGTAGGAGGAGGATGACAACCACAAGGTCTCCATATGGTCTCACAGGGAAGAGAAGTCATGTATTCTCCTAATATATTTTGTTTTTCTCCCATGGCTGTCAAAACTCTCTCGTTCTTTTTCACTGTCAGTGATCTGTACATTTTTATCGTTGGCCAGGCTACCGACTAACAATACAGCAACAGCTGTAAAAGAATAATTAACCTTGAATACGTCATGAGTGTTGTGTGTCATATCAGAAATCAGTCTTACATCATTTCTTTTAATGGATGATTGCATCTTTGAAAAGTGGACAATGATTGCCGTTTTACCAGGCGATTAAAACAATGTACGACGCACCGTATCCTTATCAGCTGGATTTACAATTAGGATAAGTTGGCATAAAATCTGGGATAGGCCTGTACTTTTTGTATCCAGCTAAAAGAGTCTGACAATTTAAACATCAAATATATGACAACTCAATCCAGATAATCTAATCAATTACGCCGCAGACACAAGATTGTAAGAAGGAAATATGTTCTGCCCTCAAGCCTTTATTTGGAGATGATCTCATAAAGTGAAACTCTGAGTGTTTCTCTATGTCATATTGTGGGATTTATGACACTGGTTGGTGTGAGACAAACAAACAAACTGAAAAAACGCTCGGTAATCAAAAATGAAAAATTGAAACACATGTGAGAGTAAAATGGGGTTTTTACTCAGATATTTTGTTAATTTATTAGATAGGCCAACAACAACAGGAGACAGCTGCAAAGAAGGAGATAAATGGTACGCAGCTTCTGAATTTTTACCAATAAAAATCTGAAAAGTGTCATTTATATTTTCATGAAACTTTTCAGGAATAAAGACAAACTTTTTGCTACAGGCTCCATTATTTGTAAAATAAAACAAAATAAAAAAAAATAATAAAGAAAGAAAGCTAAATCTGAGTCAGATTGGACGGAAAATGTTTGTGATAATTATTTTTAAAGTTCTGCCAAATATTCTCAGTTGGATTTAGTTCTGAAATTCGACTGGATCATTCTAACACGTGAACACACTTTGTTCTGAATCACCATTCTCAAACTTGAGTCCTCAATGTCTTGCCTTTTAGATGCGCCTTTGTTTCAACGTAAACAAATCAAATAATTAGGTCATTCATGAATCAGCAAATTTGATTCAAGTGTGCCTGACCATCTGGAAATTACATGACACTGGCCACCAGGCAGTGGACTTTGACATCCAGACCTGAGTATTTCACTGTAGCTCTGGTCGCTTGTTTTGGGTTATTCTCTAGCTGGTAAATTTCTGCTCCACTCTCATGTCTCTGTGACTCTTAAACAGGGTTTCTTCCAAGAATACTACATGGCTAAGATGATCGAAGCTTGGGATATTCTTTTATAACTTACCCTGGAATGATTTTTCCAAAACTTTATCCCTGATCCTTGATCTCCATGATCAAGGATCAAGGATCCCTGATCCTTGATCCTTGATCATGAACTGTTGCATTTATATTGAGATGACACAGCAGTCCTCTACAGGCAGGTGGCTGCATTTAATTTTACTTTGGTTAATTAGAGTAAAAGAGGCCAAATACAAATGCACGGCATCTTAGATTTTAAAAACTGGGAAACTTATCTAGCATTTTCCTTTCCATTCACAACTGGGCAAAACTTTATGTTTTTCCCAATTGTCCAAATAAAGACTGAAGTTTGTGGCCATAATGAGACGGAATGTAAAAACAGTCATTGCAAGGCAACAGTCAATGGGCCTTTAAGTCTCTTACATACACACACAGCCAGATGCACACGCACACACACATCCTCATAACCTAAAACCATCAGCACTGTGGTGTCATCAAGGCCAAGAAGATATTCCATCCCACCAAAGTGTGCCGTCATGGCAACCAGGACCTTTTCATCTACCAATTTCTCATTGGGTATGCATATACTGTTTGTTACATAAAACCCCCTCCTAACACACATACACACTCCTCAATCTCGAAGCCCCAAACTCACCTAACAGCTCCTCCACCAGCAGCCAGCCAGTCAATCACACTTCAGTCTCATCTCTCTCCTCTGATTGGCTTATTCCTTGTCTTGACCTTCACGCACAGCCGACTGCTCGAATGACAATGAACAGGCAATCACCTGTTCTGCTGTCAGTCCACAAAAAAAAAAAGAGCAGCACTGACTAGAACACCTGTTGCATTAAATCGCTCAGACTCGAGTAAATCTCAGAAATAATTCCTAAATTGAGAGTTGGGATCTGAAAAATAGAGCAGAATTGGGAATTTTTCTTGTAAACACCTCTCGATCCGTGGCTAATCCCACCACACACTCGGCCTGGTGATATTTGGTTTCTTCCAAAGAAAAGGAAACCAGCTATTTGCGGTTAATAAATTAAAGGGCACTTATTATGTACTTACCAGGCATATAATGCCATTTTATAGCACAGTCAAGTCATTATGTTGCCTTCAGTTGTTATAAAAATGCTGTATATGTCAAATTTGACTTGAAAGAAATGTGACATTGTAATTGGGCCTTTGTCTTTTAAGAGAGCCTCCCAAGCGTTTTGCAAGATTCAAGGATTTCTCAAACATGCGTGAAAGAATCAAAGCAACACTAGATATGTTTTTGATGAACACAACATGATGTAAAGCTCAAAAAAAGTTAATTTTACATAATAGGACCAGGAAATTATATATATATATATATATATATATATATATATATATATATATTAACAGTTGTTTTGTCCCCCTCACATGTTTACGTACGTTGTCTGAAAACACATTTCTTCACAGGTGTGTTTTCTTCTTGTTTTTTTCCTCCTCCTTCTTCTTACCAGATTTGTAAAGAATTCAATTAGTTGTCTGGAGGCCTGCCTTGCCTTTGATATGAACTCTAATAGATGTTTTATTTACATCTCGCGTCAACGCTATTTCATTTCTGAACCCCCGAATTTTCTCACATCTGTCTACAGAAGCGCTGACAACAGAGCTGTTATCTCCATCTCCATTCCCTTCATCGTCGCCAAGCCCATTACCAAAACGAAAGAGGAACCCCGTGCACTTCTCCGTCTTCCCGGCCTCCTTCCCACTCATCTGACTGCAGATGTGTCTGGGCTGGATGGCTGAGAGGGGGGAATAAAAAAAAAAAAAAAATGATTTGTTGCCGTATTGGCTCTGGCATTTTGAGACAACAAGAGACAAAGACAGCAGAGATTAGAAGGGGAGCTTTGTTCTGTCCGTCTTTGTTCTGAATAATCTGATCACATGTGCAAAACAGAGACGCTGGTTCGAGATAACAACTCAAATACGAGCCAGAGCAGGCTTTTTGGAGTCAAGTCAAAAGGTGCAGCTGATTTCATGAATATTTGAGCTGAAGGTGTGCATCTAGACTATCGGTGCTAAACTATGTTTGATAAAACAGTAATAATTAAAAAAAAGATTTTCAAAGTGCTGAATCACATTTATAGCTTTTGTTGCACTTTAAGATGAGTTTATGTTTTGTCCTTCTTTATTCCCATCTCTCTGCACTACATGATTGTTTGCTGATGCACAGACCAGTATGTTTTAGTGTTAATAAATTATACATTGCTCTAAGCAATGCGCAGTAGCATTTCTGCTTCATTTATTGCAAGCGTTCAGTTTTCAGGTTCAAAAGCGTCTGAGAATAAGAAGTCTCTTTACTCAGCTCAAATTTAGGACCTTATCGAATGAGGCATTTCTTTAAACGTTGCCATCCAATTCCAGATCATAATATTCACACCTATTCCCCAAGTATTTATTGTTTGATGCGGCATGTAAATCCAAGTATCTGGAGGCACAGTGAAATTGGTTGTCATTTCTCTGATTTGCTGGGGGTGTTGAGGAATTATTTTTTTCCTCTGGCGTGGATTTAGTTTGCAGAGCTAAACAGCAGCTAAACGCAAGGAGGGGGGAAGCATAGTGCCTTCCAGTCTGCATCCTGTGTTCCCACAGTTATGAAAGTTACGAGAACAAAATGCAAATTTACTTCGTTTTCTGTGCATTGTTACATTTTAGGCAATTTTCGGAAAGTGGAAGAATAAATTCAAATACGTGTGTTTCTGGAGTTTCAGATAGGTTAGTTTAAAACACTGTAAGCTGTTTATCTCTTTCTTTCTTTTTTGTGTCTTTTATTGTTTTCTGTTGCTTGTTTGTGTCCGTTTGTATTTACTTAGCTCTGCCTTGCCCCAAAAGTCCCAAGAAAAAAGTAGGCGGCTGACATGTCATACTGGAACACACTTAGAGGACTCTTTACTTCCTGCTGACATTTTATTGCAACTTCACCTTTCAATACTCTTAAGATAATATATTAAAATAGTCGCAACGGCAGAGCAAAAACGATTATTCAAATTTTTTTATTAAAATAAACCTATTATTTGTGCATGCAAGAAAAGATAAACACTATTTCTCACACACCAATAATAATTAGGCGTTATAGTTTTGAAAGTTTACGATATTCATCTTTAAGCTTACATCTGCTTTTGCTTCAGGTTGTTCGTGTTGAACATTTTCTGATTCCATCTAGCTTAATGTTAACTATGTCAAGACAAATAATATTTTTGTTCAATATGCACACAGCAAATTCAAAAGTGTCAGATTTATCAACCTTTCTGATCGATGTTTTTCCTTTGAAAAAATGTAAAAGGCTTTTTCATGTTGAGAGCATTATTCCCGCTGTTGTGTCTTCTTATATATGTTTTGCAGCATGTTTTAATCCTTTTATTGCCTTTTTTATATTTTTATATTGAACCAGTCTGGTTGAGGATGAATCACCAGTCCTCAGCCTAACCTCCCCCTCCTGATCCCTCCATGGATTCTTCAAAGATTCAAGCTCCAAAAATGATTATGTAAGTGTTAATATTTCTGAAACTCCACATTTCTATAATGGAGGCTTGTTGTTAGAGTTGTTCCATTCCTCATTGTTATGTTTTTTGTTTGTTATGATCCAGAGTCCGACACTGACTGCCGTACTCAGACTGAAGGCTATCCGATGCAGTAGAGGAGCATGTTGGTGTCTCCGGCCAAACGTCACGAACAGCCCAACAACCTGAAGACAATCTGTTAGTGACTGGACATCTCTTTGGTGGAGTGCAGAGAGGATCTGTCTCTTATCAACAGAAACATAAACTGTATAAGAAATGGTTGGTCTGTACTGTAATATCTGGCAATCTACCTGTTAAAAGAAAATGCACTCTATCATATTATACGAACTACATGCATTGCTACAGGCTTTACTTTCTCCACCTTGTACTTTGAACAATTTCATGCATATTGTATTGAAGAAAAATGTATTAAGCATACTGCAGTTTGTATTGCCCAGCTGATATGTTAGACCTTTTAATAAGCAATATGTGAATGAAAGCGACATGTGAAACATGCACATTATTTCACGTTGTAATATGTTTTGTAATTATGGTGCACATTTTGAAATAACTGCATTTGAGAAAATCATTGCCTCTTTATTAAATGTTTATTTTCCAAGGAATTTTTAATATTAATTACAAATAACTCTTAAGAAGTTAAAGAAGTACTCTGTGAGAGTTAATATTAAGATCTAACACTGAATTAGTGTTAGTAAGTGTTAAATTATTAACTCCAGCAGATTTGATATTTGACACTTTATAAGAGTTAAGGTACCAACTCTCCAAAAAGAGTTAAATTAACACTTTCTGGTGTGGACCCATATAGACACTTTAAAAGTGTTGAAATCAAATCTGACAGTGTTAATCTGGGCCTCCTGGATTTGCTGTGCAGTTAGAAGACAATGTAGGTGTTTTGAATTAAACTTAATCTCCTTTGGTTAAGGTCAAGAAAAAGTTCTCACTGTCCTTTTCTTCCGTCTTATTTCCTGCAGTAATT
>NW_015113511.1:71673-72631 GCF_001443285.1 Poecilia latipinna | reverse complement strand
TTGTACTTTGAACAATTTTATGCATGTTGTATTGAAGAAAAATGTATTAAGCATACTGCATTTTGTATTGCACTGCTGATGTCAAACCTTTTAAAAAGCAATATGTGAATGAAAGTGACATGTGAAACATGCACATTATTCCACATTGTAATATGTTTTGTAATTATGGTGCATATTTTTAAATAAATGCATTTGAGAAAATCATTGCCTCTTTATTAAATGTTTATTTTCCAAGGAATTTTTAATATGAATTACAAATAACTCTTAAGAAGTTAAAGAAATACTCTGTGAGAGTTAATATTAAGATCTAACACTGAATTAGTGTTAGTAAGTGTTAAATTATTAACTCCAGCAGATTTGATGTTTGACACTTTATAAGAGTTAAGGTACCAACTCTCCAAGAAGAGTTAAATTAACACTTTCTGGTGTGGACCCATATTGACACTTTAAAAGTGTTGAAATCAAATCTGACAGAGTTAATCTGGGCCTCCTGGATTTGCTGTGCAGTTAGAAGACAATGTAGGTGTTTTGAATTAAACTTAATCTCCTTTGGTTAAGGTCAAGAAAAAGTTCTCACTGTCCTTTTCTTCCGTCTTATTTCCTGCAGTAATTATGATGTCTATAAAAAGCTTCAACGATGCAAAGAACAACATGTGGACGTGTGAAAACATTTGTCAACCATTGATGTCATGGTTACAATTTGGTTGTAACTTAATGTGTCTTTGTTGTTTGGCTGCTGAATAGAAGAAGGAGCGCGACACTGAAAGGCTGCTCAATGCGCCGCCGGATGAATACTAATAATCTGTCATCTTTTTTTTTCCTCTGTTCTTTATCCGGTATCCTTCAAAGCCCCACGCGCCCGGCTCTCATTCGTTCACGCAGCTTTGTTAAAAAAAAAAAAAAAAAAAAAAAAAAAAGGGGAAAAAAACCCCCCCCCCAAAGGGTCTTTTTTTAGTCT
>NW_015113511.1:59248-68250 GCF_001443285.1 Poecilia latipinna | reverse complement strand
AAAAAAAACGGGTCAAAGAGCACCCTCATCAAAGGGTCATTTGTAAGTCTCAATGGGGAAGTAGGCCTTTTCCCCTTAATGGGCTTGGCTCAATGCAACTGTTTTTAGGCGACAATGGGAATGGTTATGCTTCTAAATGAAGCTTTATGAAAGCAAACCGTGAAATCAGGCAACTTTGTTTGCTAAAGAGAATAAATAATGTCGATTGGCAGAACAGTTTGCTGGAAAGCTATTTATATGGAAACAGATTTATGTAAAACCGTGAAGCCTGGGCTCCCAACCAGTCTCCCCTGCATGTATTTGCCATAAATGAAAATAAATGCACATGCTTATACCTAAATTATATTAATAATTTGAGTAAGCCACTTTTAACTCGAATTTGCAGTTATAACTAAGCTGGTTTTAGTGTGCTAGATGTAAATGCATAATCATAGTCACTAAACAGATAAAATAAAAAAAACAATCCTGCCCTCATAGCGTAACTTTGAAGTAATCTACTAATTTATAAAAACACACACATGAACATCCACACATGGGAGCTGCTCCTCGGGCAACAATAATCAATTAGAATATTCTGGGAAAGGCTGGCTGCACCATGTAAATGATTTGATACAAATGAGCCTTTCCTAATTAAACGGTCTAATTTGCTAAAAGGTGTGTGTGTGTGTGTGTGTGTGTGTGTGAGAGAGAGAGAGAGAGGAAGGCTTGTGCTAGGGCCAGCTGAAACATGTAACAACAACTAAAAAGCCCGAGGTGCTGCAGCAGATGATAAATGGTAGTAGAGCTGTGGCTTTTTTTTCTGAAGGTGTTATAATAAACACGGAATATGTAAAACTTTTGTTTTTGAGATCCGAAGTGGTGCTTGTTTAACAAAGGAATGATTTTGTTTAGTGTCAGTCGGGCTGCAGTCGAGATGATCAGAAATTGTGTGCCCTGCAGAATCACTCTGCCGGCCCGTCTGACCCAAACTGCAGATCTGACCTCCAGGTCAAAAAGTGCAAACTTTAACTACAACTTGAACTTGGAGTTTATATGTGGGAGGTCAGTGGTGTCCAGATTTTTGTCACAGGGGTCAAATTAATCAATTCAGACGTAATGGCATGCTCCAAGAATATAAAGAAGAAAAAAAAACGCTAAATTACGCTGTGATTTAATTTAAAACATTTTTCCACCCAATGTAAGAAAAGAACGTGTAAATCATTTTTGAGCCAAAACCAAAAAAGCATTTTGAATGTTTTCCTTTATTAGTAGAAAGGCATCTAGGCTTTCTTTTGGACTTGACTGAATAAAAATGAAAAGAAAAAAATCATCAGTGATCACCTTTCTTTGAAAATGCTCGCTGTTTGCTTTTGATTAAAAGTCACTGGATATATGTCCTGTTTACTCTGGAATTAAAGAGAATCTAAAAATTGTGGTTAT
Source organism: Poecilia latipinna (assembly GCF_001443285.1). Classification (NCBI taxonomy): domain Eukaryota; kingdom Metazoa; phylum Chordata; class Actinopteri; order Cyprinodontiformes; family Poeciliidae; genus Poecilia; species Poecilia latipinna. Next base: position 66,831 of record NW_015113511.1, on the reverse strand, counting down.
TAAAATATAAAAGGAATGAGAACACTTGTCTAGTATAATTCAGTATTTCTTGAAATGAAAAAAAAAAAATCTGCATTTGCATCATTTGCTTGTGCTGGTATTCTAGATTCTTGAATTGCAGTCAAGAGCCACATAAAATCAGGCTGGGAACTGCAGGTGGGCCCAGGCCAAATTTTGGACATTCCTGCTCTATGTTGTGAGAAAGTGACTTCAAAGTCCCAGGAAAGTACAGGCAGTGTTATACAGTGTTACCAAAAATAAATACTTGCAGTTATTTTCTATATCATCAATGTCCTGTTTAAGTCAATTTTGTCCTTTCCAGAAAAATCACAAATGGGGTAAATATTATCAGCCATGATTAGGGCGAAGCAGATTTTCCTATATGAATAATTGTCTCCCTGCATTTGATACTAACTATGTCAGATTTATACACAGTTTAACAAGTTCTACTCCTGCGGTATTAGAATCCCTTATTAAATCAATCAACAGGAGAGCAATGGCTACATGTACCACAGTTCTCCCCTGTGTTTCCAAATAGAAATGTGGTGCATTAGTCCAACTAATGAGACGTCGTCTCAGCAGCATCAGCAGGTGATGCGATTGAAACAAGCCTAAAGGCTATCACAAGACATTTTAATAATGGAGATGTTTGTTGTTAAAATGATTCATTTTCTATATGCTGAGTCTGAATTTTCAGAATTCAGAAGATCCCAGCGTCGATCAGATCTCCTCAGGTTGTTTGCTGGCTCTTGTTTACCCCCCAGTAAAAGGAGGAGGGAGAACATCACAAACTGATGTCTTCGTCCGAGAGGTCAGATCACGACACTGTAGTTATTTACATGTAGGTCATGGATTGTTTGTTTCAGCTGCTTGGTGCAACGGCAAAGCACAAAGCAAAGTTGAACCGTAAAGTGTGTTACATTAAATCGTGTGCAGTGCCACCAGCTCAGTGTTGCTATGATGAGCCGGTAAAGTCCGTTGTGACGAGTCCAGATCAGATTCTCCAGTGACCAAACCAGGCAGCTGCTCAATGGCCGCACATCGTTGATAAGCTGCTGCTGCTGCTACCTGGCTCCTCCATGCTGTAGCAAAGATGCAGATATGATGCCACTAAGACAAAGAGGCCAAAACAGCAGCTGACCACCGAACCACAACACATTTTAAAGACGTTTATTGTTGTTGTGATCAAATCTTGGAAATTTGTCTTCAATCTCATGTTAATGCCCTACGTCGTACTGATTTCACCTCTCAAGCGAATTTTCCCAAACTCAAAATTCAAAGTTTGATAGCATTCCAAAACTCAAGTTCCCAAACTATGCAACTTTAAAAGTCAACTTCTTACTGCTCACCACTTTCATCTGGAGCCTATGCATATCACACCAACCACTTGTCACAGATTCTCTGTGTGATATGCTATAAAAGCCTGTTACCAGCTCCACACAATAAGGTCACACATCAGAGCGTCACAATGAAGGTGTTTGCTTTTTTATTTTGCTTCACTCATCTACCCCCACAATCGCTCTCCGGATCCGTGCGCCCTGAAAGGTGCGCTGACTGATGGATGAAGTATTTGGGGGCGTCGACTGTATTTATGACAGATCTGGGTTGACTGCTTCTCATCCTCGTCTCTGGATCCCCCGTGTCGCCTGCGCTGCAGGAGCAACAGGCGGTCTTCTTCGGTGTTCCAGCACTAACCATCTGTATGCCGCATTAAACATGCAGCCACATGCAGACGCGCTCCAGTTGGCTGTTTTACACTCTCTCGTCTCTTTTTTCTCCAGCATTTCCAGACACACCTAACTCGTCCTGACCCCTTGGCTCTCTGTATCTTCTGCATCGCACTTTCTGATACGAACAGCTAGGCGTCCCCTGGTGTCAATAAATCATTCTTGAGCAGCTCCATCAGACTTAATCAGCCACCATGTAAACACGGCTACTAATCCATGGGCAGACAGCCTAGCTCCCACTTGGTGGTGTCCTCGACTTTATTGTATCTGGCAGTGCTCGGGTCAGTTAAGATGTGAGAAGAGCAATGTCTTGATGGTTTCACTGTCCATGTTCTTCGGTAACCTGCTACTCTCAGAGACAGAGACGCATCGGACACAAAGGTTCTTATGGCACACAGACAAAAGACACAGATAGATGATGATTGTTAATACGAGGTCTGATGTCCAGAAAAGATAAAAGGTGTACAGAGACAAATTTCAAATGAAAACTGAGAGTTAAAGTACTACTGCAGGTCCTAAGTGATATATCATAGGTGAAATGCACAGTCTTGCAAAATCATTCTCACCCTATAGACACAAAGCTCAACTTTATCTAAAGGACCAACACCAATTAGTGTAAAATTGGAAGGAGGAACAAGAACTATACATGTTTTACAAATAAAAATAAGAAAAGTGTGTCTTGCTTTTATGTTCAGCCTCACCACTGATTTAATAACATATTAAATCAAAAACGCAGATGTCCTTTGAAGGCTTCAGACGTTTGTTAAAGACCATTAATCAACTAACAGCATCACGAAGAGCAAGGAACACCGCAGACAGACCAGGTAGAAAGTTATGGAGAGGTTTAAAGCAGGATTAAGTTTTAGAACAGTATCCCAGAGATGTGCTGCGTAATCAGAAAAATTATTACACAGACGTAGCCGTCCTTATGGCAAATGAGAGCAACAATCAGATAAGCAGCCAAGAGGCCAGTGGTTACTCTAGAAGAGATAAACATCTCGGGAGGGGAGAGGACTGATAACCTGAGCAGGGTGCACTCTGCTCTCGCTCAAAACCCTCTGGAGATGGGCACCAGCTTTGCTGCGATCTTCCGTGGGACGAACGGTTCTGGACGTGGGAAGAATGTTTTAAAACTTCACTTGTCAAAAGCCATGAATGGCTTAAAGGCATTATTATGCAAACCAAGTGCATTCTAATTAACCGACTTGTCATACTGATGTTGATATGTTAAGAGCCGAGTGGCAAAAAAAGAATACCTGTTTTTTTTTTAAGAAAAAGCATGCACATCATGTTAAATGTTCTGATTGAAGGGTTGCCCTGTAGAAAATCTACCCGACAATCCAAGTCACAAGAGAAAGCCCAGATTGTGCTGTAAGAATTTATTTATTTATTTTTAGTAGAAAAGCACAGGAAGGCAATGGTCAGGCTGATAATAAAGTAAAAATGTGGTACTTTCACCCAAGGTATTGTGAAAACCTTATGTAGTAGAAAGTCATATAGTCTGGACTTTAAAGCTCTGTAGTACTTACTTGCTTAAAAACACCTAAAGTACTAAATTAAAATCAGATGTCAAAAATGCGTGAGCTACAATCAATTTCCTTCATCTTCAAGTGCAGAGCTTTATCCGTTATCTAACCTACACTTGAAAACATGCAGTATAAAAGATAACAATTTCAGTATTGAACAACTAATATTAACATTGTAAGTGACCTTCCACTACCGAGCCAATGATTTTTCATTCTCACTCTCCCAAGATAGCAACATTTCTTCCTGCAGGGCTTCCCAAGGCACTTATTGATTTTTCTGCAGGCTATACATTAACCAGGCCCACTGGACAATATGAGAGAACAACACAACATAAAGTTCAAAATAGATGATCTCACAGAATTTGAACTAACAAGACACTGTGGGTCTGTCTCAGCTGCAATTTCACCATGTCCACACACACAGTAAGCATTTAATATCATGGTAAATCAGAACTAATATAATGAATTAATTAAAGTGTGGAAAGGGCAGAAAAAAGAGGGTCAGAGGACATGAGTCTAATTTTCGTGTCCACCATTAGAACAACATAATAAGAAGGAGGGTATCTAATTTAAAGGGAGTGCTGAGCCAAATTGCAGACACTAAAGCAGAAGTGAAGCAATTAAAATACAGCGGTTTAATTTTCATGAGATTGTTCCTCAGCTGCTGCCTCCTTTAGAAACATATTTTTGTCAAACAGAACCCAAACAATTGCATATCTGAGTGATTGCACAGTGGATTCAGCAAGAGAGATAGAGGGAAGGAACAGAAATGAGAAGGGGAATACATGCTGAGAAACAAAACTGAGTTCCATTAACATGACACTAACCTCCTCTGAGAGATGCGCCGCCTTGCAAATGTGACAACTATACTGTCATATTTTCAGCTCTGTGTGGTGCACTTTGTCTTCTAGCTAGTGGTAGTGAGCCCGGCTTCTGTGTCTGTTTGTTATTAAGCCGTGCTCCTCTTGCAATGTTTGTCATTTTAAAAATTGAAAAAGGTAAATTTGCTAGCTCTGCTAATTGGGGTAAAGGAAACATCGCTAAATATTTTGTGATGTGATTCTGCAGGCAAACTAACTCCTGACAAAAGAGGTGGGCATACATACAGTAATCCGCACGTCACAAATTAATATGAAAAAATAATTCTAAAAAATATGAGTTAGACAAAGAGACATGATTGTGGGTTCACATATGAGTATGCAGCTGGTATATAAAAAAAATCAGTTTCTCAAGATTAAGGCTTTTCCTGTTCCACGTGCATTGTTTTCTACCACACTTTTTTCTTCCACTCAACTTTGCCTTACTGTACATGAATACTGTTTACTACCTTCCATATGTAGAATGGCTTTCTGCTGATCAAATATCAAGTTGACAGTTTTTCAGACTACAATGCAAGTCATAATAGACTATTTTTTTTAAAAAAAATACACCTTTCAATATTCCAATGGTGTTTTCAAATCATAGTAAGATAACTTACAAAGACACTATCCATTACCGTATGCCTCACCTGTCTTTGGAATATGTGTGAAAAAGGACAATACACAACCCAAACGTACATGTCCCCATCCAATGTACAGTCACATATTATAGTTTTAGCTTGTTCCCATCTTCTATCCCTTTGTTAAATTGTAATTGCAAAGGCTTAACAACAAAAGTCCAGAAGTATTCAAGTCTGGATGCATTTACAGTAGGGCCAGATTTGTAGCAGTATCGGAGGTTTTATGTAAATGCAATCACAAGAACAACTAACCCTCTTCCAGACAAGCAACGATGGCTGAGCGTAAACTGTTGAGCTCAGGCTTCACAAACAGTTTCTCTTTGCTTTTATTTTAATGATTAAAAAAAGTGTTTTGAGGAAGAAGAAATAAGGACAGCATAAAGAGCTGAGGAGCACATAAAAAAAAAAAATCTTCAAGACTAAACAATTTATGTTTGTCCTCGGAGCAAAATAGGAGTGTCACAGCATTCTTCTAGGACCTTGTCTAGACACTATAAATGTTTTTGTTTTGATGGTTCCACATAATGAAACGTGTACGTAAAGGTCTGACACATTTTTGACAGGCTATCGTAAAAAAAAAAAAAAACCGCAGCCTTTTTTTAGATTTTAGAGACTGTATTGTTAAACTGCCACAATCTGGTTCTCTGGGATGACTACAGGAACTTCACAGTTTGCACAAACAGCAGCAAAGAACATTGCAGTTCTGTAAGTGGAAATGTTAACTAAAAACAAAACAGAATTTCCACTAAACCTTCTGCTTACCCAGAGCCTCACCATGTCACCACGAACAGCTAGCTGCTAAAAGAAGTTAGAAAAGCAGGATTGTTTATGAAGTGTCTTTTTGTTTTCGTCATGTAAAAACCATTTTGAGCGATTATAGTGGTTATTATTAGTGGTTATTATAGTGATTATCCATTGACTGTTTTTAGGTGTGTAAAATACCCTAAATGAAATTCAAATCTTTTTTTTTGTTTTCAGTGCCATAGTTCCACATTGATTCTACCATTTACATTACAATCATTCATCATTTCCTTCAGCTAAGCCAAACTGAAGCACGGTTTAGCAAATTCTACATGCTTACATTCATGATAGTGAGACAGAAAAAGTTTATTTATTTATTTATTTTTTCTGGCATCACTGCCAGACATGTTGGCATGCTGTGAAGGCACCTATAAGTGACCTCAAAATGTTGTTTTTTGCAGCACATTGCAAACAGAGAGTTTTGGCTTTCTGCACAGTTTGCATTGTGGAAAGACAAATATTGGAGCAGTCTTGTGTCAAGTGCCTAAAACAAAATGGGCCTGTAAGTCACATACAGTATTTATGCCTCATAAATAGAAATACTTTTATTACCTAATGAAAATGTTTTTTTTTTTTTTCAATGTATTTTTTAATAATAATAATAATAATAATAATAAGAAGAAGAAGAAGAAGAAGAGTTTGTTAGTGGATAAAGAATCAAAATATACCTAAAAGAACACACCCATTACTTTCGTGCACAGCGTTCAGAAAAATACCAAGCATGTTTGTTTCATATTAAAATATGCCATGACTGAAACTATTTTTGCTCTCCGATAAAAGGCAGTTATTTACTTAGCTGTGCATGAATCCATGAAGCTCAATTTTAGCTGTTTACCGACTTTATTTTCTAAGAAAAGTCAAATATAAAATGAGAATGACTTTCGAAGCAATGAAATAGAAAGATGATTTATAAGTAAATGCAGGCCGCGTGTTTGTGTGAAAGAGAAGAAGAGCGGCAAAGTGTGTTGCTGCTTTATGAAATTCTAACAAGAGGGCAAAGGGATATCTCCCCTTTTCATTAGCTGACTGTTTTTGGTGCTCTCACATCTCCCTGGCTCTGTGCCAGTCCACACTCTCCCACTGTCTCGAACTCTAAATAACCAAATGCATTATTCAGCAGGGCCATGTGCCCTTGCTTCTCTTAAATATTAAAATCTGAAAACTGATTTATCTTTCAAAATCCATCCGAATCACACAAGTCTTTCCTGTGCAAACATTTGATTTCTCAAGCAAATAAATGAGATGGTGGCTGGGCGCTGAGAAGCACAAAAGGGCAGATTTAGGACATTTCTAGCTGCTAACGTTATAACAAAGAAGTTGTGTTGCCGAAGATTTATAATGGCAGGTGTTTGAGACATAATCACTTCAATTACTGGGGAGTGAAACTATTGGTTCTCACTTTTCTTTTAATTAATCTGCCATTTTTGACATAATTATTATTTCAGAACTTCACTTCACAAGACGGAGGTTTAAGTTGTGGGTATAGTGCTGTTCAAAAGTCTGGGGATGTAAAATAAGCTACACTGTTGACAGCTGATAGTTTCTACAACCAAAACTACCATTTAGACTTTTAAAGGCTCAATGAAGGCCTAATTATATGTCGTTCGTTTATAAGATTTAAAAAGTAGACGCATCTCCTTCGCATTTGTAGAAATTATTCAGGATTTCCCAGTCATTTCTTTAATAATCAGTATTGGAATCCAAATAAAGTGTTGTGGCAGTAGATTTCTTGTGTTTTAACATTTTTGTTACACTTAAATGCTTCAAATCATTAAATCACCTTTTCTAACGAGGTAAATATATTCTGGGTAGCTGCAAAAAGCCTAACCCTAACCCCACTTCAATAAATTTTAATGATTTTCCTGAAATTAATGAAAATTGATTTAATTTAATTGCAACTTTTATATTTTTAAATAAGTGTTTTACATATTAAAACCGTCACTATGTTGTGACACTATGAGAGAGATAATCTGTAAAAAAAAAAAAAAAAAAAAAAAAAAACTCTGCTCCCCCCCCCTTTTTTACCCTCAT
>NW_015113511.1:43858-56174 GCF_001443285.1 Poecilia latipinna | reverse complement strand
TTTTCAAATTAAAACCCTCCCTATGTTGGGACACTAAAAGAGAGAAAAACTGTAAAAAAAAAAAAAAAAAAAAAAAAAAAAAACTCGAGCTCCTCCACCTGTCTGACCGCTATATGCAGAAATACACCTCTTGGTCAGAAACAACCAATTGGAGCCAGGAGGCGGGACTTAGCAGATAGCTACGCGAGGAGCAGCTAAGGTGTAAGAAATGTATGACGTTGAAAGAAAAGCTCCATGTTTACAGCGCAGTAAATCTATTCTCCAAGTTTTTTCATGCACACAGTTAACAAGAAGCACAGAGAACTGAGTTATGAGTCATAAAAACAGAGAGTAATCAGGCTGGTGGAAGCCTTCAGCAGTCAGTGTCACATGAAAACATTGTGGAACAAGACTTGAGTTTATGGAACAAGACTTGAGTTTATGGAAGACACTAGCTGTATGTGGACAGGTGTGTTTAAAACTAAGCATGTCAGTACACTATATTTGCTAACTTAACCAGTGAAGTGTGTGTTAAAGCAGCTTATCGTTTAATGCCGTCCTGCAGGATCTGAACTTGGCAGTGGCAAATGCCTTTGGTTTACATGCTGTGCATTTGGGGCAAGGAAATCTTGATTTCTTGATTTTTCTTATTGCAAATTACTGCTTATGCATCATGGAACATTTTGAAAATACAAATGCTGATTTTCAAATATTTGCCGTAGTTTGTCTTACAGTCATGAAGCTTTTCTTACAAGCCAACTTTTTTCTCTGTTACCTTCAGGTTTCATTAAAGAAACCTGGGCTTGTAGGTAATCTTTGATTTAACAGTTTTTTTTTTTTTTTTTTTTACATTAAAACGTCTGATTAAGTCTTAAAACCTAAAAACTCCCAAATTAAGAAAGAATTGAATCTAACAAAATTACATGTGTCACAGTTAATGGCTTCACTAGAACTTTGCTAACAGGACAACTGTAGGCGTTTGGCGATGTGGCACTATAAATACGGTTCCTTAATCAGCTTTGGTTGTTTTTATACTATCACACACATATACATATACAGATAAAGGTTTATGAGAGAAACTACTTTATTGTAATCATTTCTTAATCTAGGAAGATTCCTCAGTTGACAGCTGTGTTTTCTTGTCTCTCTCATTTTGAAGAATGACTTGGGGCTTTGAGTTGAGTTGTATTTCCATCCCAGGAAGGGAAACAGGAAATTACGCACTGTAAAAATGACACACTGAAAACGTAAAACAGGTTTTATAAAAGGTGCATCGTATGATTATTACATAATGTTGGATTTCCCCTCATTTCATGTTTAGCAGATAATGCATTTCCTTTTTGCAGGCAATTTATTCTGAAGCACAAAAAAAGTATTCATGGGCCGCATCTTCAATTTACTTAATAAGTCTATTCTTTTTGGAACATTTTTATAAATACCCGCTCATTTGTCTGTTGTGGTAATTACAAGCCACAAGCTATTATGCGAGCTATCCGCAGAAGCTACATCTTAAATAAAATGTCTGAGTGGGAAGCTGTGTGGGTGGTGGAATCATAAAGAAGCCTCTCTAATGTTTTAGAAAATATTTCAAATAGCCTCATGAAAAATCTTTCAAAAGCTTTCCAGGCACAAGGGAGTGATCTATTTAAGTTGATGATAGTCAGAGGCTAATTTTATTTGTTTGAGTGGTAAAATGGAATCTGAATCAAATTACACTCCATGAAAAAAACAAAACAAAACAAACTAACACAGGCACTTATAATAATCAGAGTAGAAACATTAAAGATGACGCTCTATTTATTTTCTCTCATTTTCTGCTTAGGGATGGTGTTTAAACTAAGTAAATGCTTATTTTATTTCAGTCAGATGATACATCCCAAATGTTATATAAAACTCTTGGGACAATTTATTAGGCTCTTTTTTAAGGATGCTTAAACTTTTGAAAGCCATTGCCACTACAGTAGGTATTCTTTGTTAGGGTAAAGTTAAGTGTGAATTTTTAAAAAAAATTATTATTTTTATTTTGCCTTCAGCATCTACTAAATCAGTGCTTGTCTCTTTAAATTCAGTCTTGCTTGTAGAGCCTTTACTACACTACATCATAAACTTACAACAGGCTTTGAATCTGTTTTTTTTTAACTAAATGAATGCTTTAAGATTAAGTGTTTTAACAATTGCCAGACTGATGTTCTACGACTAACTGAGATCTTAATGTCCCACTGTCATCCTTCAGTGGAAATCTAATTATCTCAACAGAAAATTTAGGTTTCTAATTTAAACTCTAATTACATTGTTTCCTATTAAATTGAACAGGTTTTCAGTTCCCAGAAAGAAACCCATCAAAACGAAGAAAAGTTGGCCGACGCCTGTGAAGTGAAACTATTTCAACTGGATTGTTTTGCCCTTACGACAAAACTGCTCACCTATTAGAGATTCTCTTCAGCTTTTGAATAAATCTGAATCGCTTTCCCATCTTCATTCAAATCATATTGACGGCACCTTGAAGATAAACCGCATATCCAGCCACTAATAATTGGAGCATTTACTCTGGATATACTGCATTGGTTCCATTATCTTCACTGTGACTCCACCGCCTTCTGAGTATATTGCATCTGACATACGAGAGCACAAAAAGAAAATTCAGTACTATGCATGGTCACTCTAGCATGGCAGCATTCATCTCTTTCTGTTTTGAGTTGCTGTAAATAATAGGCAGAATACTCATAGTCTTCCTTCTTCGTTTACTCTGCGTCTCCCGCTCCTTCTGTCTGTTGCGCCCGTTTTTGTCGATCTGATTCAATGCGCTGATGATGACAGTGAAATTGGCTTTCCCTACGTCTACTTCCTTCCTCAGATAAATACGTTCATCAGCTCAGACCTCGAGGTCAAGCTCTGTAAGCTGCTATTTATTAGGCACATTGATTCCAGACCAGCTGGTATTAAGAATACTTGGTCAAACTGAAAGACTCACATCCCCGTTTTAATGAAATGCTTAGCATGAGCTCATTTGTTTGTATCTGCAAGGGTAAATACTGTGTCAAACGCCAGTCAATGCCCCTCAGGAATGTTTCTAATAACGGAGAACTCAGTTAAGTTGGGATGATGGGGGAGAAATGCAATTTTATTATGTTTTTGGGGGGCCTTCGGGTGTTTCCTCTAAGTGAAAAGAGGTGTTTTAAGACTTATATGACACACGCAATACCAATATGCAAACAGACCAAATATTCACAAAGTGATTGGCAATATTTCCCACTTCTGTTTCAGAGGCACTGAAACTTTTCCATAGTACATTGCAGACACAACACTTTAAGATTTTAAACTGTCTAGGATTTTATATTACTGATTGGCACCCTCAGCGTTACTAAAACAGTAGACTTTGTTTATTCCCTGTGGACTGTAGATCTTTACCTTAATGAGCAGGTTTGCAAAAGGATGCCATCGTTTCCTAATCCCACTTGATCTAAAACAGTTCTGAAGCAGAGTAGCTGTCATACGTTTGGGGTTTCTCATAAAGTCTCGTCCTTTTCCCCCTCGCAGACACGCCTCGACATCCCTCTGCATGACGTCATTGTTAAACACCCTCTGATACAGAAAATAGCCACCATTAAAACTTCTTGGCTCAGTCTAAGTGTCCACATTGTAACGTGTCATATTACCGCGACCTGGCAGCTGTACAGCACGGTGTGTTTTCTTCGTGGAAAAGCGTTTCTGACAGGCAGTTCAACAATCCTAGCTGAGCAAGCTGGAAATTGGCAGACACCAGTCAGCATTTGGTTTCTCTCATAAATGCTTGACAATGCAGTTCTGTGGGACTGGAGTTAAGTATTGAAGGGCTGCTGTATGTACCACAAGGGCGGCACAATCCGGATATCAAATAATCCAGGTAGTTTCCTAAGAGAGTTTAAACTTTGTGTGTATATTTGTTGCTTAAGGGAGAATATATCTGATTAGCGGTAAGTTTTCCTCATGCTTAATGTGGAACTTTCAAATGGAATGTAAAGCCTCATAAATAGTAAAAAACACCAATAAACTTTATACTGATTTGCTTTAATTTCAGAATGCCAATATTAAAGTCTGATTGCACTCTTCCTGATTCCTACCTTGATAATACATTTATTTTTAATTTGTTATTTACTTCAGTCTCAATTTAGTTTATTTTTAAGGCGCCAATTCACAACTTGTACCATTTTACGGCACTTTGCATTGAAAAAGGTCAGTTCAATCCAACCACATAGCCAGATTCCAAGTCAGTTGCATACAAAGTTGTTAAATCATGCCGGCAAGTTCATTTTATTGTTCAAATTGATTTAAAAGTTTTTGATCAAAGGAACCCGATCAACTCACTGACTCGCAGCATTCACGCCTCCTGAGCAGACGTTGCAGCAATCCCTTATGATTAAACTGCATGTAGCGAGAGTGGGAAGGAAAACTCCTCTGTAACAGGAAGAAATCTCAAGCAGAAACACCATCTGCCACAACCGGCTGGGGATTTGAGCAGACGGAGCATATACTCAAAAAAATACAGAAGCATTCATCCAAGAGTATGTTCTATACTAAAAGAAAGTAAAGATTTAATGTCAGTAGAAGCTCATTGAGTAGCTTTATCTAGGTGAGAAGCAAAGAGAGAACATAAAGTTAGTCACAGTCAAAGCTCAGGCAGTGGCTGTAAGAAACAGATTGGGTAAAGTGTTTCATTTGTAGAAGAAGAACATAAAGTTGTTGGTAGCCCAACTTTTTAAAATTAAAACGAAATATTTCTTTTGGATGCATTCAATAGAAGCCTTTAAATCCAGCAACCAACCCAGGATCCTAAAACTCTTAAAACATGACAGCCATTTGGGAGTTTGTTTTTACAGGATTATAACAGATGGTTTTCAAGACTGTGGATAGAACTAAAGAGAGCTTTTAATTCACATGAAAAAAATAACATCAAATCAGCGAATGGAAAAGCAGACATCTATGCCTGAGCTTGTCTTATTTCCCATGTTTTCCCTCTGCGACAGGAAACGCTCTGAGTCTTAATTAAAAGCAAAACCGCCCAGATTATTGTTTTGGATTTGTGTTTCAAAAACAATCAATAAATCGTTTTTGCTTTTTGCTTTTACATCTATAATGGCATCAGAGAAACCGCAGCTCAGCAAAGTGCTCCTCAAATACCTGTTAACCTGCCTTCCACTGTGTCACACTGGAGGAAAAAAAAAAAACTTGCATAACTTTACCTCCCAATGGAAATATCAAACAAATTGCTTACATAACATAAACATAGGAGCACTTGGCTTTTTGAGACTTTTTGTTGCTCGCACATCTCACTCCATTTTTATTGGAAAGGATGTGTTTTGTTATGTGTCAATAATAAAACACTATAATTCATATATTGAATTCTATGGTGCTCAGTGGACTTAAGATATTGTCATCCAAAAGATTATTTACATATTTTAGGTTTTTCAGAAGACATAGACCTTCACGGGACTTTTTCTTGCTTTTACAGTTTGTTCTTAATTTTAAATGATTTGTGCAGTAGACACACATTGCTGGGATGAATGAATATAATTTTGTGGACAGTTTTTACATGGGGATTTGCCCAGGGTGAAATTAGAAAGAGGGGATTAACAAGCTTCTTATAAATTTATCTATAAATCGCACACTGAACACATTTCCTACCAGTTTTATGCACTTGCACTCAAAATTAGAGGATCCAACTACAGTATACCTGCAACCACTCTCCCTGACTGAAGCACAGACGACATAAAACACATTAGTATGATTTTTAGTCATTTATGTCAGCACATCAAAATAGTTTGAAGCTGGGTGTGCTGCTTTGCCAGGTGCAAAAAAAGCTGGAAGTGTTATGAAAACAGTTCTAGTTAGCAAGAAGATTTGTGAGATAAGCAATGAAAGATTCAAAGATTTACTCTCGCCTTCAGTCAAGTTCTACTAAAAATTTGTTTAACCAACGTTAAAAAAAGATGAAATGTGCAGAAGCTTTTTTTTTTTCAAATCAGAACAAAAAACATGGTTGTTGCTTCATCTTTCCCACAATATTGCAGCAGTTCACTTTTTCAAATATGTTTTAAATGGAAAATGGAAATATGTTCTATTTAAATCATGCTTAGGGTCAGTTGTGCGCATATCCAGCTGTCATTGGGCGAGAGGTGGGACATACCATTAACAAATCCCCTTCTTTTTAACTATAACAATATGTTGGCATTTATTACTAATCATTAAGGCAACTCTTGAAAGTTTATTCGTGTACGTTTTGCTTCATTTGAGTTCACCTTACAATCTGTTCAAACACACATCTGCTATATCCTACATCAGTGCTTCCCAAACCTGTTTGTTAATTACCTCCACTGCATGTCTTAGATGCGTCTCTGCTCTAGCACACCTGAATCAGATGATTGCATGACCTCCTCTGCAGCCACCTAATGCTGCAGAAGCCTGCTAATCACTCATTCATTTAAATCGGGTGCTTGGAATCAAGGAGACACCTAAAACATGCAGACCAGGCTTGGGAAACAATGTTCTGACATCATTTAGTGACAGATAAAAACACAGCACAAACATAAATGAATGTAAATAAATATCCATTAGCATGATCTTTGTTATTGGAGTCCCATTGGACAGCCTTAGCAGCGTAAGCCTCACACTGGGATTCAGAAGCGAGATTGTTCTTTTGCAGCTGCAGCTGACCCTGGTGAATAGCAGATTTCCCTTGGAGAAAATGCTCTTTTCTTCCTGAACAGCTTGCTAGCCTTCGCAGAACAGCTTGTGCTGAAGAGCTTATTTTTATTTATTTTTTTCTTTAATTATGTAAAGCACCTTGAAATGTCCTGCTGCTGAAATGTGCTATACAAATAAAATTTGATTGATTGATTGATTGACTGTGTTTAGCGCTTTATAATTTTTTTTTTTAATCTTCTCGCACGTTTACGTTTCATTTCGTTCAAAATACCACGGATTCTTTTTGGCAAATAATTAAAAACTTTTAAGATCTAAAGTTTATCTTTTTTTTTTTTTTTCGGTAACCCTGCATGCTAAACAGAAGCGATACAATAAGCCCATCAAAAAGGCTCAGCGCTGACGACGCTTAACCTCTTCTTATATTCCGAATCATGCATTTTCTTTAGATGAGATGATAAGGAGCAATCAGGGAGAAGGGAGTAGATTTATTGCTTGCCAACTAATCTTGCCACATTGTTTTGTTTCTTTGATTATGCTGGGAAAACTATTCCTCACACCATCACCGAAATCATTGTTCACTCCACTCAATAATTTGCTGTAAGTTTCCTAAATGCCTTGTGATTAATTCCAAATCATCACGAGTGCGCTTTATGTACACAGTTTGATTGAAACACGCATTGCATTTGCATAATTACAGCGCAGCAGAGTGGGGCTTATTGTTCAGATCCAATCTTAACCACTCAGACTCTGAGCTTTGTGTATTGAAGGGGTCTAATACGAAATCACACAAATGCATTGTGTACAGTGTTCTCAATTATACACAATTACAAAATGGCCTTTTGGAGACGCAGACGTCTATTTCAGGCAAACAATGTTTACTATAAATGGTTGTTGGTGGTTTTATAAAGTTAAATAGAGGCAAAATAATTAGGATACAGTGAATGGTACGGGAGCAAAAGGTGACAAAAGTCCGGCAACAAGCAAACTTTTCAATTTCCCATACTCTCCTGCTAACATGAGTAACTTTAGGTTATATTTAATTTGTTACATTTCTCTGTCAGTTTTATTTGAAAAGTGCCATTTGACTTTAAGATAGACTTTGAATGTTAAAACTCCAAGCTTAAAAGATATGCAAAAAAAAAAAAAGAGGGGGATTGTGGTGTTTGATAATGTGATCTCAAGTAGTACAGAGTGACAACTTGGATGAGCAGTCTCACTGATCAGTGCCAGAACAAATAACAGAGGATTGTCAACAAAAAGACAGAGCAAGTGTTGAAGACAGTAAATATATTTACAGATTTCTCACCAGTAACAAAAGTTGGAAAGCTGCTTTTTTTTTTTTTCAAACTGTGAAAACAACAATTTCTCTTTTGTTTCCAAGCTCCTGAAAGACAAGCCAAAATCAAGACTAAAGCTCTGCAAGCTAAATGTCACCTGATGGAGGACGTACAAATCTTGATTTTAATGTAACCGAGAACAATCCACATCAAGAACAAATGAGGATGTCGCCTCAATTTATTTTTCATTGAGAGTAGAATATCAAATTATGCTTAAAAAAAAATAGCACTTTTTTACATCTTACACTGTGTCCCTCGATCTCAATTCCAGCCTCAAATTCACTATAAGAGAAGGTCAGAAATATTGAAAGTTCTCCTTGAACAAATAAAACCTGATATCGGGAAACTTATTAGGTGGAAAATGTAGATAGAAACATACGTTGCTATTACAAATATCTGCTTGCTTGTTTTTCTCTCTCCAATTGGATATAGGGATAAACTTCAGTGGACCCCTGCCTATTTGGAGTTCAGTATTGAAGGATTCAACTATTTATGGATTTGAAATGGAAGTGGAATGTAACTACAATTTTTTTTTTTGTTTTACTAAATATTTGCCTATTCACAGATTTTTCTTAGGACACATTCAAAACATTTTAAAAAATTTGAAAGAAAATCCAGCTTGGGAGCTAAAAATAACTTGGTGAAATGCTACTAGACACATTACTGTGCTGCCTTTTGCAAAGTAGTCAATGCAGGAGCCCCATACGTTTTCCTTTACACTGATCAGCTTACAGCAAAGAGAAAAGACAAGGAAGACTGTAAATATCAGCTTCTTGAATAGTGCAAAAGTGGCTTCTGCAGTCTGTGTTCATGCATATGGCATTTGTTTGAACTATTACAATATACAGTTAAAAGTGTTTTTAGATGGGGTCACAAGTACTTGCAGATTTTTAGTAATTTATAGGTGGCTGTGGCCCCTAACCCCCACAAATTATGAAGTCCACCTTATAGCAGCATAGAAGACAATACAATGGTTGGAGGAAAAGCTGACCAAATGCTAAAGAAGCAGACAGTCAAAATAAGATATAGACCACAGCATGCTTGTAGACAGACGTTAGGTAGCAGAGGTGCTAAACTGGCACTTTTTCCACCCATTTTCACTTTATAATTTCACTCTCTGTGATAAATGGATTTTTTACAACTGCAAGTTAACTAACATGATGTGCACCTTCAAGTTAAAGTCGGCTGTGTTTTTGTTTGTGTCCATCAATACAACATTGGACATACTGGATGTACTTTCTAACATCCTCCAGTCTTGATCAGTGGCTCTCAACATTTTTCCAAAATGCTTGTGTTCGTATGGGAAGGGGGGCAAATGGAAGACTGAGTGTGAGAACAAAACCAAAGAACGGAAGAGGAAAGAAAACCTAAACTGTTACAGAAACAAATACAGAATCTGACAGAACAAACCCAAACAATGGGGATGGTTGAATTAACACAAGCAATACTCTAAATTGGGAAAATATAAAAAAAAAACAAAAAAAAAAAAACGGAAATCAAAAAAGAAAATAACTGAAACTGAAAGTCCAAACAACCTAAGGATCATAACAGTTTTGCCATTCCTTTATTTTTCTGTTTTCTATTCATACATTGCACTTCATCTTTTATGTTTTTCAGAGATCAGGTGCATGACCACCACACGTAGACAGGTTCTTCAATTATTCACAAAACCGTCTCAGAAGTCCAACATAACCTATTGTATTTCCTGTCCCTTAATTTTTCTTCTTTTTTTTCCCCTGTTACTTCTAATCTGTGTTTTCTCCTCATTTGCTCCATTTCTGGTGAATAATAGAGAAGCTGCATGTGGTACTCATGCTGTCAATCAGCCAGCAAGAAGCAGGGTGCCTGCAGTGAATACATATGTGCGTCTGGTGTGTGTTCATCTGGCTGCATACTGACGATTAGCCTTGAGGGGATCACCTCCTCAACTCCACAGCCCCGCGTGTGCACGCACACACACACACACACACACACACACGCATGCACGCACGCACGCACACGCATACGCATGGACCCGTTTGGACACACAGAGAACACGCACTCAGCTGTAAAACCCCGGCCTGCTGAGAGCATCGCGTTCACTGCCTTTTAAATCCAAAATGTCAAAATTAGTTACAGTGCTTCTTCATTATGCAACCACATATGTTGGATTGACTCCAGTCTCATTAACTAACAATGCAAGTACTGAATATGGTTATGCCGCATTAGATGTGAGTGTCTTCCTGCAGCAGGAAGATCACAAATTAGGTCAAAACGGGGGATAAAAACTGGAGCCACAAGCAGCAATCGGGAGGATGGAAATCAAGGCACTGCAGGGCAGACAAGCAATTATTTTACATCTGATACTTCATCTGCTAGACTTGTGGCAAGACTACCGGGGCCCCTGCTGCTACAAGCAGCTGGTAGGTGGACTTGAGACATTCAATCTCTGTCTTTAAATTGACAGACTGACAGAAATACACGCTGCAATAACCTGTGAAGGCCTCTCAACGTGGCCCTCCTATTCAGCTGGCCAGATTGCTTGGTTGTTGATGGCATCTAGACATCCCTTTTAACTCAAGGAGAGCAATTGGGCCAATGCAACATTTGAGGTTTGCAGCCAGTGGAGTTGTGCATACAGAACGGAAAGACTTTTCAGAAAAAGGAGAATAGACAGAGCGGTATTGATCCGGTTACAGTTTAGATGAATGAATAAATAAAGCAAAATATTTCTCTCTTTCTCTGTTGTTCTTTATTCCTCTATCCTTCTCTTTCCCCAGTCCAGTGCCCGTCACAGCTGGGAAGGGGCTTTTGCTTGCCTTTGGCCCAATTAGCCAGGGCTTAAAGCTCAAAGCATGTTGAGTGGAGGAGGTCCAAGCCCGGTTTAGTCTAGTTCAGCATGGCTTGGTTTGGGCTTGGCTTGACTCCCGTCTTTGAGCTGCTATGCAATTATAATTAAGGTTGTCCTCTGACACACACAAAGGGAATTATTCTGCCATCAAAAATCTTTGCATTCTGTCTTTTAGCATAGACTTCCTGTATTGCTTGCTTTCTACACACATAAACACACACACACACCTACACACACACACGCACTCTCTGTTTGGGCTCAGTGATCTGGCATAGCTTCACAAAGATACTAAAACTCCCAGAAGGAAAGAGGAACAATACCATGTCATCCCTCTGTGGTATAGCCCCATCCTGCCTGCTTCCCTATTCTCTCTCTCTCTCTCTCTCATTTTTTTAGAATCTCTTTTTCTGTTTATGTTTCTCCTTCCTTTGCTCCCTTATCACAGTCACTTTGTTCTGTGAATTCATTAAGCTTTGCTCTTTATTGCCAGAGTCAAGGATCAATGGCTGCCATCGGAAAAGCTCCCCGCTTACGCTGCCACGCATGGCCATTTTTAATGAGGCACGCTTCCATCATCTCCACATAGGGAAAAAGATTCAATTTTCTGTTTTAAATTCATGCAGAGGTGGTAATGCTAATGATCCTTTGTGGGTCTGCAGTTGTAATGAATTGCATCTAAGGCCATAAATAAGTACGTTCCGTTGATTAGCATTTGCTTCATGTTGTCTGGTGTTGGAGTCATTTTACGTAGAGCTTTGGTGCATCAGGACTCCACAAAAAATATAATAACAGAACAATACCACAACCTTTTAGGTCCTAACACTCCTGAAGCTTTGAGGCTTTTAATGAGATGCTAGATAAAGTTTCGGTTACCAAAGTTTTGTCTGTGTGTATGAACACGTCCCCTCCCACTCTTGTTTCTGTGCACAGCTGACTGAATGAAGGTCCCGACACGTTTTCCTTGCAAGGAAAAACAAATTCCAGTGTTTGAGCATATTTCTATTCACAAAAGACAGTGATGGCATGGAAACTGTAGTAGACCCACCCACCCATCACTATTATTTTACTATTATTACTTAAAACGTACAGCTGGCAAGCAACAATTCAACAATTCAGAGTAATTTATGTCTCTAAAGCATATATATATATATATATATATATTTAAATGGAGGATCTCTATAAGCAGATATCCTGGTTAATTGATGGTTCTGGTAATACTGTTTGATTTGTTCAAGATGTCAGAGCTCGATGCTAAGAATGATAGCACACCTGTTGAGCGTTGGAAGCAGGGCTTTGCCAGCTGTTTTGGTCTTAAACAGTATTTGTGATTTGTCAATAACATTTAACACTCTCTATTTGTTGTGTGTCAACAGCAGAGGAACATGTTTCTGGACACTTTACAACTTTGCAAACGCTACATGTAGCACTATTTAAAGTGTAAAAGGACTGGATGGAAAAAATCAGAAGACTAGAATTCATCTGCTGGAGC
>NW_015113511.1:26728-39732 GCF_001443285.1 Poecilia latipinna | reverse complement strand
GGGGCAGTAAGGCGGGACTAAGCAGGTTTTTCACCCTGGGTTACATACAACATGCCTGGAACTTTCCCCTCATCCTCCATGCGACGCAGTCATATTGTAAACAAAAACGATAAGCCGGCTCTGATATCTCAAGTTTAAATATTGACGTCTGCTGGCGCTCATGTTGATTTCCCAACTTGGAAATCAGAAAATCTGACCTCTGAGTACAAAGAGAGCGCACCAAAAGGTATAATATTATGAACATTACCCATGTATACTGAAAAACTAAATGTAGCTTGTATTTATTTTAAATTCTTACTTTAGATTATCAATCATAAAAAGAAATCACAAAATAAGACAAAACATTTTTATTTTAAGTTATTTTACAAAATTCTTGTCTTGTTTTTACAATGTCATGAATTGTTTTGCGAAATCTTTTGTTAAAACTTCACCTAATAGTCACATTTAGCCTGTAAACTGAACTTGCCATGCAGCTTATTAAAGCTGTCCATAAAGCGATAAGTTGGAGCCCAACATAATTTACACTTTAAGGGCTGAAAATAAAACTGATAGCAAAGATGACAGTGCAGCACCTTTCCTGACCAACCTTTTATTGTCATGGTTTCCACAGGTTGGCTCATCAAGGCTGACCAGAAACATACAGATGACGGTTTAGCGTGTTGGTGGAATATCTTGTCACCACTGCACAGTCAAGGTTCATGGAGATAGGCCTCTAATGCTCTGGGTTGTTCTTGCACCAAGCCATAGATAAACACTCTGTGACTCACAGAAAGACACACGCAGAAGTGAACTCAGAGACACACACCACCGCCAGATAATTGGACAGGAAACCTTCCTCTAGATCAAAAACTTCTGTGCCAGCTGAATTCCTGCCTGGTCCACCAATGAGTCTCCAGATTGTGAAAAATGTAAGATTGAAAACAGGATGGGGGGAGGGGGGGTAAAGGAGGGGTGAAAAAAAAAAAGCCACAATGACAAATCACCAACGCTCGTTCCAGAGAGAGAGAGAAAGATTTGTTAGAGACGCAACATGATGCATAATGAAAATAGATGCCTGTACCAAGGCATTCTGGGCACGCTGTTGGTAACCATTTAAAATCAATCCTGTCAATGCATCATAAGTTACTTTGACAGGGAGCAAGAGGCACTTCAGGAAACACCAGTTTAATGATGTCTTTAACCTGCCGGTAATTGACCTCCAAATTGAAAGGGAGAAATCGTATTAAAAGCCCGGGGCAGGCGATTATAGTTCTCTGCTGCTTCTGCACGCTATACATCATTTCTGATCAGACCTGGGTCAGCATAAACCAAAGTGTTTTTCTTCCCCCTTGCAGAAAAACAGAGGTCTCTGTATACAGTAGCGAATGACTGTACTGGTGCCGGAGCGGATTTATGTTCTGTGTTCGCCGCTGCCTTGTACTTTCGCAGCATGGTTGGGTTGTTTTTACCCCAAATATAAAGACACATATACAGACAAAGACTGAGAATCCCAAGTTATATTTGGGAGCCTACAGATAACTGCGGCAAACAATCAGAGTAGCAAGAAAAGGAGCAGTACGTAACAGAAGCTTTTAATATAAAAGAGACTTGCATACTTACACTCCAATACAACAACAACAAGCTTCCAAAGAGCATCATAGAGTTAAGAAAAAAAAAACACAGCTTGAATACCCGCCATCTGGCTGCGTTTAGGAAACAAATGACATCAGATTCATGTGTGACTTCAGGAATAGAGACATTATAGTCTGCTGTCAATTTACTTTCGCTTTGTTACGTTACTCAAAAATTTTAAGCCCACATCAAATGACTTTCGTTCCCTTTTGTTTCGTGGCAGCCTTCCTCATCTTGACACTGAGTGCCACGTTGCATGATGCGAGCGGCATCAGAACCGCGCAGCCCCGGCCACCCAGCACCACGCAGGCAGCAGCTGCTTGTGTACCCCAACCACGGCCAGCAGCAGCAGCTTGCAGAGACATGAGTGCTAGCCGCTGTCCAGAGACGACAGAACCTGTTCCAATTTAATTAATACTAGAGCGGCCCACCCAGGCATCCTGAGCATCCCTTCTTTCTTCTTCTGGTTTCTCCTACTGTCTTAACCCCACAGCATTTTTTTCAGCTGATAAAAAAAAAAAAATAGTCTGGGATTCAGTAAAAGCTGCTTTTCCTCTTGAAAGGATGTGATCGTGGAGTTTTAAATGGTTATACACATTTCTCTCAACTTTGCTTAGGAAAAAGTTCTTGGATGTACGGACATATGAACAGGTGACAGAATGTAGCTTCTCATTTGATTCTCCCACCATATCAGTCAGGTTTTCTTTAAAAAAATCATAGCACAATAAAGGTTTCTGTAAAGATCATGAAGCCGTTCTGTCTCAATGTTTTTGGATTGTATGCTTGTATGCTTTTGATCAGTTGATTTTTATTAAATATCTTACAGATAGCTTTACGGTTATTCCCAAACATGACTTTTGGTGGTTTTGCAGATTATCTCGAGGGTTGAAATAGATCCCACTGAGGATTAGATCTGATTTTAATAAGGTTCAGCATTTATACATGAGGGAATGTTAAGTCTGAGCAGACTTTATTCATAAACATGTCATCCACTTTCAAATAAAGAAAACCTATTGTGTCTAAAAGAGGCCCAAACTTGAGACATACATACAAACACAAACATTTAAAACTTGGTAAGGACTGCAAAACAGAATGTATAACACACAATAAAATACCAGTAATCTCCAATTATAGTCTCAAGAGAGAGATTAGTTTGATTTAGTAACAAAATAATTTCTTCAACATCATTGTTCTAGCAATGATGTTGCTGTGATAATATGAAGAAAAAAACTGCATGTGGCAGATTTGTTAATTTCTATAAAGCTGAAGCTCTGGACTTCATGACAGAAATACATCCAGCTTTTATTTTTAATGAAGTCAACGTTTGTACTATTGACCATTTTGCCTGCTGCTGATTGTGAAGTTATATTGTCATCATAATTGTCTGCTCAACGTCCTATTCATCTTATGTGCATGCTTATCATTACAGCGAATTCAAAGACAAAGTCATTCTGGATAAACAAGGAAATCAAGGTAATTGTGAGGATGAAATGATCAATTACCTGCAATGATTTCATTGATTCCTGAATGACTCAACAAAATCAAATCTTGAATCTGAATAACTTCATCCACCCTTTATAGTTTTTTGTGTGTGAAAACCATAAAGCCTAGAAAACCTGTGTAGGTGTTTCAACAGATTGTTTTCAATTAGTTTAGTTATTTTATGTAAATAAAATGCGTTTCAGCTACTTCGAGCAAATCTCCCTTGCAAAAAGAAACAAACCTGATGGGAAACAACGTCACACAGACAGCAAGGGAAGTAACGGAGACAACAGTGCGTTGCTGTTGAACAGGATGTGGCAGAGGAGGCCTGCACGCTTGATTGTAATTGCAATCATGTTCAATGGCTTGCTCAGGAGTCACGGGGTGGAAGTAGGAAGACTGACGGTGGTTTGACTGAGAATGAAGTAGGATGAGGAATGACAGGAGAGGCGGAGAGTAAGCGTGTGCCCATATGCTGCTGGGATGGAGGGAATCTCTGAAAGGAGATTTCACCCGGGCCAAGTCTCCGCACAGCCTCAGGATCGGTCCAAAGTTGAGCGGACCAAAACAGAGTCTCAGAGGGATGGAGAGGAGGACGAGGGCTTGTGGGTGTCTGTTGCTTTCTGGAAAAGTAAAAACAACAACAAAAAAAGTATATTTTAATCAACCAACCAAGAAAAGTAAAAGAAAAAAGGCTGCTGGGAGGATTTTCTTTTCTTCACAATAAATTATTTTGACATCATAATGCAGCAGAAATCAGTGGTAGAAACATAATTCATCCAATAACATTTGTATGACAAGAATATACAGTTATACATCCTAACAGTTAAAAACACAAATTGTGCTGATTAGCTGCTTTGTATAATGAATCTACACCACAACATGTACAGGAAAATAAAAAAAAATGAATTTTATCACTCATCAAGTATGCAAACAATATAATGTATGTTATTTGAAAAATAAAACAAAATTTGAAACTCTAAATTGTACATTTAATTTTCTCAGATTTCAAGGAGTAACAAATAATCAAACAAGTATGCCTCCAGTTCCAGGACTTTGCCTGAGCTCTGCTTTGTAACCTTATTTCATTCCTCTGGATTGAAATAATGTTATCGTCGAACTCAACAAAAATTAACCCAACTGTGAAAAAAAAAAAATCCTGGATATAAAGAATTATTCCTTGCATTGCCCTGCTGATGGTAATCCAATCTGTCATCATGTTAAGAGGCATCCTAGCCACTCCCAACCCAGCTGCCCTGATACTGTACAAACACAGTCATCCTGTCACCAATGCTGAGAGCAGCAGAAGGGACAACACGGGACAGGTGGTGGCTACATGTGAATCATTGTTCCTGTAAGAAAACACAACAAGTCCCACTGGTCCTCAGACACTCCTCCTTCTCCTTATTTCTTTCCTCTTTCTTCCTCTTCAGCCACTCTTTTCTGCCCTTCCTCCTTCTCTTTCTCAGATTAGGTGTGAAGAATAATTAGCGAGTGCTGAGGAGTACTGGGTGGACCGGATACTCTCGGGAGCCTGGTCACTTTGCCACCAAATGTCCCTGGCAACACAGATGACGATGCATCTGTAATGAGAGAGCGCTACTGTATCATGTCTGAGTGTGTCTCTGAAATATTGTCAACAATTGGTATGAGTTTTGTTGGATCTGTTTGCTTTCTGACTTTTTTCAAGATTTACAAAGATGATTTTTTTTTTTCTCTTAACCTTTCTGCCATTTGTTGGCTTTTTTTTACATAAATGTTTGAACCACTGCACCACCAAGAAGAAAGATATGACGATATAAGTCATACGGTTTTTCATCTCCTAAACAAACAGTATTCTATTTTGTTAGGATTTTATGTAACCGATCAACAAAAAGTAGTGTGTAATTATTAGATAGGATACATTGATTTAATCAGAAAAATGTGGTGTGTGTGTGTGTGTGTGTGTGTGTGTGTGTGTGTGTGTGTGTGTGTGTGTGTGTGTGTGTGTGGACTTCACTTCTCTCCCCAGAGTCATTATGTTATGGAGTCGAAGATCCAAGTGATCTCAACTTCAACAGATGCTTTCAATTCACTTTTTTTGTTGGATTTAGGTCAAGACTTTGAGTCATTTTAATACATGAATATGATCTGATCTAAATTTTTCTATAATAGAGCTAACTGTATGTTTAAGGTTACCTTTAGCAGTAACATTTTTCTCAACTACTCCACAATTATGTGAAGTGAAACATATTTCATAATTCTCTGAAGTTTGTAGTTGCAACATAACAAAATATAGAATAGTAATAAAAATACAGCTTACTTTTTGAAGTTAACTCTAGCAATTAAGCATTTTTTTATATTTTTTTAAATCTACCAATTAGGAAATTTTAACAATGCCATTAGTAAAATGTCTCCTTGTGCCTTAATCTTTTCTAACACTAAACAACACAACTCAAACAACCATCATTAAGATTTGGGAAGGTTGACCCTTAGGTTTTTCTGTGTCATCATAACATCAAACTATGTGATCGTTATGACTTTTACATCCATTTTTAGGGATTAAAAATTCAACGTTAGAATTGAATTTCACGTGTTTTCAAGTGAACTGGTCATTAAAACACAGACCACTCCACAACGAAGGCCTTAAGGCTGATTTGAAGACATTCCTTGGTGCTTTTGAGGCTGCAGATTAGATCAAAGTTGGACAAATACATTTCCTTTAACATGTTACAAGAGCTTTCATTATTACAGTATATTGATTAGCTACTAATATTCAATTCCGATTAATCAATTCATTCTGAAGACATACAACAGGTCTAGATTGAATTTGTACTAAACACAGAGTTTTTTTTTGGATCAAGAAAACTAAGCCTTGATAACGGATCCCTATTTGAAGCTTGGAGGTGCCAGGCGAACATAAATTTAACCATTCTGGAGATATAGTACGAAGGCAGCGACTACATCATTTCGTATCAAGCTGTTGAGCAAACACTTGGCTCAATCCCCAGATGGCATCAGGAAGCAGAAGAGATGGAGCTTTGCAGAAGCATCCATACAGATGAGTGGAAAACTGTGAGTCTGTATAATATTGGTAGGGGGTGTTCCTGACACCCTGGCAAGTCCCATAATCGGCTTTCCTCAATGACAGCAAGGAGCCCAAAGTACAGTCTAGTCTGTCTTACAAATGCACGCACACACACCTATGCAAATGCACACACACACAAACACCTGGCCTGAAACATAGGAGGTCCGAGACTGCCAGCTGAAGAGCAGGATGCACATCAAGTTGGAGGGAAACTCGCACAAGCATTCTGTGAGTGCAGAATTAAACCAGCAAGAAGCAGCTTCTGGTCCAGAGATGAAACAGCGATATGTGCAGCATGTGCATACTTGACATAGAAACGCATTAGAGTCACATCTTTAAGAACTAAAACAAGTTGTGTGTCTTTAGTCTCTCTGATTCTTCCCACTTGCATCTAAGGTGCTAGAGAGCACTGCTAAAAGGTGTGAGGGGATCATGCAGAGCAGCTGAGAGTACTGAATGCTTTAATGGTATATTTCTAATGTGACTTTTGATACGAAATCCATACAAGATGTCAGTGACATTTCAGATGATCCACGAATGTAAAATAAATCAAAGAAGTACAGATCAAATAAACATGTTTGTCAGTATTTAGAAACTAATCCTGTCTCCTATCAGGGCAAAATGTTAAAATCATGTTACGTCCTAACGATGAAAATGTTTTTTTTTATTTTCAGGTACAGGACATGAAGCATATTGTGAAAGGAAGAGCAAAGAGCTCTCTCAAGACTTTCACGGCATTATTGTTGCAAACATTCCAATAATATTAGATACAGAAGTGTTCCTTATTTTTGAATATTCCAATAACTGGAAAACAACCTTTTATCATAATTCAACAATTACCTGTCCAGGATGCACCCCACCTCTCACCCAGTGACCGCTGGCACCAGCACCCCTCGCAACCCCACTGGGGATAAGCATGTGAGATAATGGATGGATGGAAAGTAATAAAGCAGAAAATAATAATGAATTGGTGTGTTGGAGATTTCTTGTTTTTGTCTGGCTTATTTTCTGCTCCATAAATATTGTTTTTATTTTCGATAGCTGCCTGCGGCTTTAACGAGTCACCGTGTTCGACAGCTTCATGAATAACCGAGCACGCTTATCTGTCCTGACCCTCCTGGGGACATAGCAGGGAGGAAACAAATGCGAAACCCAGCCAGGATCAATGCTGCCAAAAATGTGACGGACTTTTGGTGGCATGAGGAGGTAATTTGGGATTTTTCAGCACTTAAGCTTACGGGAAGAGAAACTTGAGGATAATGTAACATTTGTGCTTTTATCTCATGCTGTGCACAAATTTCATGATGCATAAAGAGGGATCTCATATTAATAAACAAACCGCTGCTAATGCTCATCTTGTTAGTTTGCTTTTAATCAGCGCAAGACCCAGAACTATTGATTACTCTGTTCTGTATGTGTATGTATTGGAATTTGTTTATTAATTAATTTCTACTTTTTCTTTTTTTTTTACAGCAGTACGGTGACCGAAAAATTACTAAGACCTTCTGCACATTTTCCCCAAACCATCTCTGGTTACATTACATTTTGCATTTAATGGAAGCAGATGTCCTCACTGAAAACTGATATTAAAATTAGTTTGATGAAGTGAAACATTTAAGTATGAAAGAATCCAAAACAGCAGAAATCTGAAATAATTTTTCTGTCACTGGATTTCACACAGTACAACTACAACATATCACTATGTAAATAACTGCTAAGTTGGAAAATTCTCCTTGTTCATTGGTTCATTAGTGGTTAATTTAGGCTTTTATTTTAAAGAATGGTAGATTTCTTTGTTTGTTCTGTGGTTACTTAGCAACACCCTGCAAGATGAGACAACGTTAGAATATAAAGAAACCAGGAGAAAATCTTTAAAATAGCGCACTCGGAAAGCAGAATGAGTTATAAGTATAATTGTGATTTGTAATAAGAAATGTTATAGGTTTATTTAAGAAACAGTAGAATGTCGTGGTTTTTAAACAAAACTGTATATTGACGAGTTAAAGGACATAACGTGTTCTTTTTGTGTGTAACTGAATATTGATATGTTGGTTTTATACAAGAGCTGAGTATGTCCAACGGTTCTGTATCCTTTTGTTTTATACTACAGTTTTCACGGTGTCAATGGAAAGAAAGTTTGAGATTAAATTGCACCCGTTTGAAACTCCCTGCGTCTGGCTGTTCAATCTGAGAGGCCGCTACAGTGAAAACTCAACGCAAGAGACCAGATCTTTCTGCAGTGAAGCTGACACCATCCCATCTGGAACGAAGCTGTCTCCTCTCGCACCAATGATCTCACACAGGCAAGATAAAGCATAAAGTTAAAACGGACAATCACAAGAACAAGCTCACAGCATAACTATCATAACTTTTAACTATCCCTTGACACGTAGTGTCAAGGGATAGTTAAACAAGTCTTCTGTGAACCCAAAGCAGACAGAAAGCAAATAAAATGTCACTTCCAACAGAGAAAACAGAAAATCCTGTTGACATGCTGTCTAGTTCCAGAGAAAGAAAATTAACAGAAAAAGGCCAAGAGATGCACATCCAAGAGAACAAAAAACGTGAGAAAGTGTTCCACAAAGTTTATGATTCTTGGAAGTGGGTAGCAAGAGAAACTAGGAAAAAACTAAAGGCCCTCTGTACATTAGAAGAATTCAATGATTTACAGGAAAGCATTCAAGCAAAGTATGATGCTGTAAGACTGCAGTACGAACCCATTCTACGTAACAGTAACACCACAGCAGAGATTGTCAAAAAGATGGAAGCCTGTGTTACACTCAAAATAAATCTGTGACCTCATAAACAATCGTATAGAGACTATTGATAAAGATTATAATAGTCACCTTGAGAAAGAAAGAGTAATGAGTAAGAGAAACATTAAACAAAGATGAATATGGATCTATCTTTGGTCACACTCATACTGAAACCATAAACTCATCAAAGTCATCAGAGAGTTCAAGCAGACATTCCAGTTCATCTAGTATTAATAACAGAAAGGCAGATGCACAAGCAGAGCTTGCTGCTAAAGAGGAGCAATCAAAGGCTACAAGGTTAAATTCAAGCACAGCAAGCACAACTCCAAAAATTAGAAAATGAATGGAAACTTAAAGAGTCAAAAATGCTGTCAGAAATGAAGCAAAGGGAAGTGGAAATGCAACAACAGCTGGAACAAGAAAGACCAAAACTGCAACAGTTAAAAGAAGAAAAGGAAATAGCTGTAGCGGCAGCTCGTGTGAGAGCATATGAGGAATTTGAACACTGTGAAAACAATGTTGAAGAAATTGAAGATATTAATTACAGAACTGACCCTGTCTTCTCTAGAGCTAAACCCTGCTTAAATGCAGATGCTGCATCGTTCCAGCCTTACTAATCATCTCCTGAGGTGACAATAAATCCAGAAACATCCAATCTAGCTGAACCATTCGCAAGCTCATTAAGTATGACTCGCTTGCCAGTCCCTGAACCCACAATATTTAGCGGAGATCCTTTGAGGTTTACTGATTGGAATATGTCATTTATGACTCTTATTGACAGAAAGCCCATCCCAGCAAGTGAGAAGATGTTTTAACTCAGAAATTATCTTGCTGGAGAAGCACGCAAAGCTGTTGAAGGTTTCTTTTATCGAGACTCAGAAAGTGCATACATCGAAGCATGGAAAGTCTTACAAGACAGATATGGAAACACGTTTATTATACAGAAAGCCTTCTGCGACAGGCTTGCAAGATGGCCAAAGATCAACGCAAATGACTCACTTGTGCTACGTGAGTTTTCTGACTTCCTCCAAGGCTGCAAAGAAGCAATTCCACATGTCAAGGGACTAGCTATCCTCAATGACTGTGAAGAGAACCATAAATTGATCAAAAAATTGCCTGAATGGATTGTTCGCAAGTGGAGTCGAAGAGTTGTAGAGGAACTTGATGGATCAGGTGATTATCCAGATTTTAAATACTTCACAGATTTTTTGAGCAAAGAGGCAAAAATAGCCTGCAATCCCATCGCCTCACCCCTGTTGGGGGGAAATTTCAAGTTTCCAGATGACAGAACCCCAAAAAGAGCCAAAACTTTCAACACACTAAATGCACTAAATGAAGGAGGTGCAGGTTCACTGGGACATGCTAAATGTTACGTTAATGCTTTTGCAATATTTACAACACATCTCTAAAAGCAGCTAACTTTCCGCTTTGCTTTGAAATATTTATTAGCTGTGTATATTCTTTTAAAAGAATATTGGAAAAACTAGACTTAGTTATCAATAATAGTGGGCTGCTTGTATCATTCAGAGTTTATTGGCAGTATCCATACAAACTCGCTACCATAAAAAGCCTGAGAGCTGTTCAGCTTTCAATTTTGTTTTTCTTGTTTTATTTTAGTTCAAATAAATAACTAAACTTTAAACCTAAGAACATTCAAACTTTCACAGTCCATTAAATAAATATTAACCATGCAACAAATGCCTGACAATCTCATCATATGGTGGTTTTGCTGCATAGCAATAGAAGAGAAATGCTGAAAAAGTAATAGTGATCTTTTTTTTTATTTGTGTTGAGTATTTTAAGCACACTTCAAAGTGCATTTCTTTCATTATTTGTCACATCAGTTTTACTGTACTTCAATCTCACAGTAATTATGTACCAAGAAACATAACTGCAAATTTTACTGTACATGCAAACGTCTTATAGTTAACACAGCCTGAACAAATCGCTTCCAAAAACTATACAAGTTATCCTTCAAAACGGTTCCAAAAACTGAAAAATTATAAATCATTAATTGATAAAATACCAGTGTGTATGAAACTGGTGTCTCTTCAAAAATACACAAGTACCCATGAAATAATTCTCAGTTGCAAAGAGGTTGGTGACCCCTGCTCTGTAGACTGTGCCAAAGCTCTAGTGTTTCATTATAGAATCTCTCTGGACTGTAAAACATAAAAAGAAGAAGAAGAAGAAGAAGAAGAAAAAAAAATCAATAGTCATGGTGAGTATCTGAGTATCTTGTGTGTTTACAATATGAAGTGTGAACATGTTAAGCTCATCCATCCTGGCAGACTTCAAGCTGACAGGTCTGTATTCTTAATGAACCTAGGGGGATAACACTGCCAGCACTCACTCACTCACTCTCCAGTCAACCTGTGCAAACGTCCTCTGATGGCTGCTGCAAATGACTCAAGGCAAAACCCAGCACAAACTGGCTGAAGCCCGCTGTAGACGGCGTGTGTCTGCGCATCTGCTAGAAGACCGCAGAGGACCAGGTGGATGGAAGCAGGTGGATGCACATGTATACCATCTAACACACAGAAAGTTTAATTGCCTGCCAGCTGGTGACACTGGTATCCCTCACTCCTGCGGCGATCAATCTTAAAGAAAAAGGTAAACAATGCTGTGGCGATGTCCTTTAAGTCAGTCTGTCTGCCCTTGTTAGGAGGTGCAGCACCTCTAAAGTGGAAACAAAGACACAATTGACATACAAAACTGATTCTTACAGACTGAGCAAAATCTGTCTTTTTTTTAATGAGTATCAACCAACCACAGCTTAGCACCGTATGATAAAAGCTTATATCAATGCGGAGATTGCTTGTTAAAGATATAGCAGAGAGTTGCAGCACAAAGGCATTAATTAGGTCCCCATCAAAGGGAAGCGCAGCCGACTGAATAAGCGTTGGCTGCTGTGTCTCTTTATGCCTACCTTTATGTCTTAATATCCCATATGTGTTTGCGCATGAGTTATAAAATAGCCCGTCGACATTTTGCCAAATAACCGTCAGTATCTTGTGTATGTCTGCGTGAGCGCTGCGAGGAGAGAGAGAGATGACACGTCGAGAGTAAAGCCATGACTGGTTAACAGTAAACACACCGCTGAGGGCTCATTAGAGTAGCTCTTCCTGCTTCTCGTTGCTCTGCTCCAGTGACAGGGCTTTGGTTCCAACCATATCTGGCATCCAGCAACAAGCTAATTAGCGGCTAGCACTCATTACAGTAAGGCTAGCGGGCGCAGCTCCTCTCCAGCTCATCATCTGTAACCTGTCAAAGAAGCAGCGTGCAATGTTTTGGCTGCGCCTCGCACAGGAAGAAAGAATGGAAAAGGTTTTTCTAAACAACCTGTTCTTCCCGTACTCGCACCATGGCTCGGCACCATTGCTGTGCCTTTGGAAAAGTTGTCGTGCTGCTCAAACTTTTCCGCATTTGTCACGTTCCAACCACTAACGTCCTTGTGCTTTATTCGGAGTCCATTTGACAGACCATCACAAAGTAGTACATCATTGTAAAGTGAATGGAACATCTGTGGTTTATCAAGTGTCAGGCCACATCATTTTTTGTTTATCTTGTTAAAATCTAGCGCCACAAGCTGCTTCAGGATGAACGTAATCGGTGAATGTTATCCAACTCTTAAGTGAGGGTTTCAAAGGTCTGTTAGAAAACAATAGAGAGCAAAGACCAGCAGCAGATATGTTAGGTATAAAATCGTGGTGAAATTTCAAACAATGTTAGGATACAAACTATATCCAGATATTTTACCATGTCATTGTTGATTGTTCAGTTCCAGTTAGAAAAACCAACAAGACCTTGATGTGGACATAAAATGACAAGTCTGGCAATAATAACTTTAATTAGAGAAGCAGCCAAGAGGCTCATGGAGCTGCAGAGATCAAGAGCTCAGATGGAAAAAAACAGGATGGTGGGTGGTCATTAATTTCTGTACATTTTCTTACTTGTTCATAAAAATTCCTACTGACTGTTTGTGTGTGATATATTGACAAAAAAAAACATCTATGGTTGATCCAGCTTCTGTCGTTGATCTTAACCATAAATTCAACCTTTGTGATCATAATTTAACATTGAATTAA
>NW_015113511.1:0-24075 GCF_001443285.1 Poecilia latipinna | reverse complement strand
TGTTTGAATGGCAGGTGGTGGTGGAGGGGTGCAAAAAACAGCTTACATTGATTGAACATTTAGATTACTAGTTCTTCCCCAAACCTTATCCTCAAGGCAAACTGACCTGCGTGTTTTCAGTTCAGCAAAACCCTGTTAATCAAATGTCAGTTAAAATCATGTGTTCTGAATTAGGGAAATGCCTAAAACTTGCAGGGCAGTGTGCCTGGTGGACAGGTGCTGAAAAACACTGGATTTGATGTTGGCATTTCAATCAATGGATGTTAATTGGCTAGAATTGAATGGTTGTTTGATGGTTGATCCAGCTTCTGTCATTGACCTGAACCATACATGCAGCCTTTGTGATCATAATTCAACATTAAATTAACATCGTAAGCTATCTGGGTAGTTCTTCCCCAAACCTTGACGTCAATCAAACTGACCTGCGTTTTTTCAGTTCAGCAAAACCCCGTTAATCTGACGTCAATATCATGTGTGTTGAATTAGGGAAATGCCTAAAACTTGTAGGGCCTGGAGGACCAGTGGTGAACCACACTGGATTCGACGTTGGCATTTCATTTATTTGATGTCAACCACAAAACAACATTGATTCAATGACACAGTTTCAACGTTAGTTAATTGGCTAGAATTGAATGGTTGTTTTATAGTTGATCCACCATCAGTTGTCGACCTCAACCAAACATGCAACCTTTGTGATGATAATTCAACATTGAATTAACATATTTTCCAGCAAGCCAACAGCGAAGTGGCTGTGTGTTTGGGCCATCCCACTCATGTAAATGGTGGGGGTAGACCGCTTCACTCCTTGTAGTAAGTTGTAGATGTTTTCGTGTCAATATATCACACACCATCAGTAGGAATTTTTATGAACAAGTAAAACAATTTACAGAAAGAAATCACCACCCACTATCCTCTATAGTATTAAAAATGTGATAACCCCCGCTCAGTAATAAAATGCTCTGACCCAGAGCACTGATGAGGATGAGAGGAGGGGAAGGGGTGCGGCAAAACAGCTGACATTGATTCAACATTGATCAGATGTTGATCAGACATCCGCATTAGATTTCAACGACAAAACAACATTGATTCAATGACACAGTTTCAACGGTTTGATTGTATGGTTGTTTGATGGTTGATCCACCATCATTTGTCGACTTCAACCAAAAATCAATGATTCTAACTATGATTCAATGTTGATTTAACGTTGTGTGCTATCTGGGAAGACAACCTGGACAGGTTGGGAGTTCATCATAGACACACACAAGGACAAATAACCACGCAAACACAATTAAAAAGAACAATAGCAGTCATATTTTTGGATCGAGAAATCAGGGGAAGACTTGCAAACTCCGTGCATCTTCATTGTTATCATCATCACTTATACAGAGGTCTCACACCAGCCACAGCGGAAACGAAGCAAAGTGCTGAACATCAACTATAAATAAGAAAACGGCAAAAAAAGACTAAACTAAACAGGATTATTTGAAATATAAATGTATCATCATTTTCTCAAGAGTATTTTTCATAAGTCCTATGCTCAACACGACAAACCTCCGAATTAAAAGAAAAAAAAAAAACGTAGTGCAGGACAGTACACTATTATAACACAATAACACAAAACAGAAAGTGGTGGAGACTTTAGTGCAGCTGCACAGACCAAACTAAGTCCATATGTTAGCCAAAAGGAAGCATGCAGCCTTAATCAAAAAGGCTATTCATCACACAGGTTATATCCGCCATAATGATGCGGAAAGATAAGGAGCTAATAAGGTAAATGAAAGGGAGAGTTACAACAATGCCGTAGTCAGAATGCTTCATGCACTGTTGCACTGGAGATGAATGACTCTCCTCCTGCAGTTCCTCTCGCTTTTCTTCCCTTTTTCCTCTGCCCAGTGCGGCACCTAATGATTCTAATGCAGCTTGTCAAATGACCTATTTGTGGCACAAGTAGATGTGGAAAATCTTTAGAAAGATGCTGGTAAGTAGACATGAACCTCTTGCAACTCACCTGTTGGAGCTGGCAGATGGTGGAGCCTCAGAGAGCTGGTAATAACACGACAATGGCCAATTAAGGAGTGACGAAGAAGCTGGGGAGGACCAAGACAGTTAATGGAAAGATTCATCCAATTAGTCAAATTTTCCATTAGGACCAGTGCCACATAGACAGCTCACACACAAAGTTGTGATTGCTTTCTTTTACCCACAAATCAAAAGTTTTCCATCATACTATTTGTATGTCACACTGATGAGCAGTACCGGAGTCAGTCATCCCAAATGGACAGTTTAAAAAAAAAAAACTGAGAATAGGCTGGAATTCATCCAAAGGAATGTGTAACCTTGCAACTTAAGTCAGCATTGACCGCACAACTGCATGCTCAGACATCTTCCAAAAAGCTGAGAAAAGCTTGGAGTTCAGATGCTGTTTCCTCTTTTCACACTCACGGGCGCATAACGGCAACTTTTTCATGCATTAAACATGCACAAGCATGCATGACGAACCACATAAACACACGCAGCAAGCTGACTCTTCCATCTATCTCCGCCATGTATGATGCACACACACGCACACACGTCAATGATCCCCTGCCTTCAGATGTGCTCCTCCCTTCTTCGTGACTTTAAGCTGTCAGTGTTATCTGCTCCAGGCACACGCAACATGCTGAATGCATACACACAAACTCATTTGCCTCAACACTCACACACGCGCACACACACACACACACACGCACGCACACGCACACACATATGAACTGTAACAAACCTCATGGAGGCAATTAAAGACCTGAGCCTTTCATGTTGCTTTAATAGCAAATATATCCTCCTTTGTCGTTCGGCGCTATTTAGTTTGTAACACTCATAGCTCTGTATTCTAAGCCTTCAAAACTGGCTGACAAAGCTCCAACACTTTGATCAGTGTTTGATTTATTTCTGTTATTCTGGGGATTTAAGATCATTCTGTTATTCTGGGGATTTGACTCTTTTGAAACTCATAATTTCCTTTAATGTATTCCTTATGTACAGCACTGTTTTCTCCCCCCCTCCCCCCGCCCTCCTGAACCCTCCTCATCTTTTCCTCACTGTTAACCAACCACTGTTGTATTGTTGAGTGTTCAGATCAGCTCAGTGCTTTCTCACCCCTTTACTCCAGCATGCACAAGCAAAGTAAAGAAACCTGCCGGTTTCTGTCGCATAACCTAGTAACAGGAGCCATAGCAACCCATAGCAGCCAGACACTTTGCATACAAATGATTATGCACGGAGGAGGACATGCATCCGTGTTCGGATGCATGGGAAGAGATGGTGCCAATGTGCTGGTGGGTGGCGCTGCAAATTTAGTTGTATGTCAGCGCGTTTGCGTGTTCTCACTTGCACACATGTGAATGTGAGGGGAGAAGAGGGAGAAGCAGAGAAAAAAAATGTAGGCACTAATTAAATTTTACTCACCCTTTGATGATAGAGGAAATACATTATAAGTGCAGTGCAGGATTGGACAGGGCCTTTAAAAAAATGTCATACCCCTTTACGCATTTTATCACGTTGCAACCTCAAATTTCAACCGATTTTATGAGACAGAGTATTGCAAAGTTGTGTATAATTATTGAGTCCGAGGTAAATGTTACACTTTTTCAAATTGTTTCTCGAATATATTCAATTTAACCTCTCTTACGCAGATGCCCCTAAGTAAAACCCAGTGCAACCAATTACGTTTACAAGTCACCTACTTAAATAAGTAAATTCTGTCTAATTTAATCTTTATATAAATACAGCTGCTCTCAAAAAGCCTGAGCAGTCAGGCAGAAAGCTATGAAAAAGTTTGAAATGTGGTCAAGTTAGAAAACAATATTTCAAACTTTAATATATTGCAGAGCGCTGTTCAATCCTCTGTCCAAAGTGGCCAAACTTCAAACAATCCAAGACGTTTTTGCTGGCAGGTTGGGAAAGAAAAACATTAACCAGCCTGAGGTACGTGTGGAAGAATCACAGAGATCCACAGCTTAGGTAGGAGATCCTGCTGAAAGGATCAAATATTATTATTATTACCTCTGCAGGGTTATATAACACAAAACATGTCACATTTTGAAATGTTTATGCGCAAAGACCAAAAAAAAAAATTATTTTACTTGCAATTTCTCAAATATTGGCAACTTGTGTTGGTCAATTACATTAAATTCTGGTAATATACATTGAAGTTTGTGGTAGTAATATGATAAAATGTTGCACATTTTTAAGGGGATTGAGTATTTTTCCAAAGCATGCATGAATGCAATGTGTTCATGTTTGTGCATAAAGTTCTTAAAGAGATTTATTGGGAAAATGTGACTGATCACAAGCTTCTTACTGAACTATCCCTTCTAGAGAAAGGCACTTTATCTAGTTTTCTACAACCTTTATCTCCTTTCCTGTTGTTGTTCTTCATTGCATGTATATTTAAAAAAAAAAAAAAACAACCTTGAGCCTCTTTAATGAAGTCTCTACTTCTTTGTCATTTTAAAATTTTAGTGAATGAAGTCCAAAACCACATCTTTCCTATCTTGTCCATCACAAAAAAAGATGTATTTGCCTCTAAAGGTTTTCTTACTTCCAGAAAGCGGTGCTCGTTTGCTAATATGTCACATAAATCAATTATTATCAGAAAGTTCACATTCTGGGACAAACTAAAAATAACAAATAAAGACCCATCTGCTGTTCCAGGCTCACGCACCTTGAAGACGAGCCGAATGGATGCATACGCACGTGTATCTACTGTATGTGCTTTTATGCTTGTAGGTGTGTGTAATTTGCGTCTGCCTGTAAATGTTCGGTCGTGTGCGTAACAGAGCAAGGAGGAGGCAGCATTTGTTTAGCAGTGGGGGGAGATTGGTTGGATGGTTTCTGCCTGGCAGCGTGCCCAACATCTGCAGGCCTGTGTAGTAGCGCTGCCGCGATATCGGGGTGGGCACAATCCATGATGGATTACACTCATTGCACAGGTAGCCATGCAAAACTAATGTGTCTATAAGCTGGTGTTAACAGCTACGTTGGTGTGTGCGTTTGCATTTGGACTATATTGGGTATTTATGAACGGTTTAAAAGACCTTGAAAAAAACTGCTCAAAATATGAAAGGAAATAAAAATGTGGTCCAACTGGCTGTAAACATTTAGACACATTTTGAGTCTGTGTTTTATTGTGTTTCTTTTTTTTTTTTAATTCATGTCAATTCTTCATCCATTTATGAACTCTCAAAAACAAGTCCGAACACAGCATTCAGCCGATTTCATCTGTCATACAGTAAAACATTGTTACAAATCAAACTATTTTAACAATTCCTGGATTAAGCAAGTTTGTGATGAATAAGAGATGCCCTTGAAAAATGACCAAACACGGCAATAACTTACTTGGTGGAAATATAATCTTGAACGAATTCTTCTCGAGAATCTTAGAAAGTTCCCTTGGGTTAAAACAATAAACTCCACTTTGCCAAGACTGATCTAACAGTGGAAACTAAACCTTATGAATGTTGTAGTTTTACCATTTCACACACTGGTTTTAAATTTAATTGCAAAATTAAAAAATAAATAAACTTTTCCTCTAAAGTTCTAGCTTGTCGTTCACAAAATTCCAGGTGTGTTAAAAATGTCCGCAAGCACTTTGATATTTTAAAACTTTAAATCAGATATCACGATCTTAAAATTCAAAATGCCCAGCAATTTTGATACACTGCTTTCCTATTTCAATATGTAACACGTTCATTTACGTCGTTGTTGAGGTGGTATTTGCCTCGTTCTAAGACCAGATGAGGACCAATTGATTTTGAAAACCTCGGTGTCCTAAAATGTGACCGAGCCCGCGCACGTCTCCACTCATCATCGGCTGCAACACCCAGAGCAGTGAGCCAAATCAGGCAGCTGACAGTTGGAGCTTTATCTGTCAGATTTTTGCCCATTTGAGTGTGTTTGGTTCTCCCATTGGCTCCCCCTCTCTTCACATTGCCTGCATTGGCCAAGACTAAATGCCTGTCTATGAAAATGGATTTCTCCCAGTCTGTATTGCTATGGTGATGCACAGCTTACCGCCACTTGTGCTCTTTTAAGGAATTTGTATCAAAGTCGCTGCAGACAAGGAGAGGTGCAGACCGGTGTGTCAAGTCTGATTCCCATAATAATTGCTTTTCCTCTTTAAAAAAAAAAAAAAGATTAATTTGACGATACACAGAGAAACTCTACACACTAATATATACTTAAAGACAAACAGGGATGAAATTGAAAGAATTATTCTGTCCAGAAGAGGGAGTCACTTTTCTACCAGCAATTACATCTGATTTGACTCGAGGTCAAAACCAGAGTTTGCAAAAACTAGGGCAACATCGTCCTAAATTATGCAGATTCTGGGCCATGTTTCAAGCCCAAATAATTCATCTGACTTTTTTTTTGTTTTTTTTTTTTTATCTTTATTGCTCAACAAAGATCCCAAGGATTCTAATTTTGCCACACGCTTCAAACATTTTGACATCTCATCTTCCTGTACCAAACAAAGCCTGCAATTCTTTGTGGATATCTGCCACTCTATCACAACAAGCCCACGACATTCATCTTTTCATGAGCCGCACAAGACACGTGGCAAATCGCTGTGAAGTGTCTCGCCTGGAAGGATTTGGCAAGTTCTTATCTTACCTTTGAACAGAACTCTGATTAGCACAGAGATTTCAGATGCCTTGGATAAACAACCGGAGGTAATGTGGAGAGGGAGCTTCATAAACAAGCGTCTGAACTGAAAACGCAGGAACATCACAAGGTCTCCATTTCTACAGAGAACTTGAAACATCAACCGAGCTTCAAAAATTTCACCAGCCTTTTTCTTTGATAATCACCGCTGTCACCTCATCGCTGCGAGTCAGGGGAAGAGAAAAAAAGAATAGGAAGTGTTTTTGTTCAATATTTCAAATGCATCCATCCCTGTCTGAAGTGATTAACGAGACAGGTAGAAGCTATTTTAGAGTTGGGTTTTAATGAGGCAAAGTGCAAGACGGCAATGATTAGACACATTTCCAGTTTCCATTGTTCTGTAATCTTTGGCGTAGACCCACATGCACAGCTGCTTTCTCTGTAAACTCTTTCTCTGTATTAAGAAGCATTTCTGCTGCCGAGTGTTTTGCCATGCCAGTTTTCTAGCATTCATTAGATGGCAGTTCTGAGCAAACCCTTAGGTCTGCCATCGCCTTTCAAAATTTTAAGATCCCTTTAAGTTTACTCATTTGTCGGGTTACAGCCGCCAACTTTCATATTGTTTTAATGACACGTAGGTCAAAAAGCAAATTCACTGAAAAGTTTGGCATTCATTTGCATTAACAAGCCTTCACAGTATCAACACATTTATATAATAGGGTGCTCTGGATTTTATGTAGTGATATCAGAGTGAAGTGGGGTGGATGCATACAGATTTGACACTTTCTCTGGTTTTCATTTGCCAGAAGAATTCATCCTAAAAAAAACATCTCTTATCCTTCCTCATCATAGTTTTGCACTACTTTGTGTTGGCTTGTCATGCAGGATCTGAATAAAATGGATGGATGGATGGATGGATGGATGGATGGATGGATGGATGGATGGATGGATGGATGGATGGATGGATGGATGGATGGATGGACCAAACACTTTCGTTAGGGTATATATTTATTTTGGAAGGGCAGTGGATGTTTTGCACTCAGGAACTTCCATGAGACTCATGAATGCATCCAATTTCATTGGATTCACACAAAAACTGAGATGACCAAAAGGTTCAGTCCCACAATTTTGTTTCCAATTCATCCAGCCAATTCCTACTTTGTCATCACCCAGGTGTGATATTAAGATTATGGCTAATCAAACTGTCCCTGAAACTTCCCATCTTTTTTTCATTTTTGAAAACAGTTCCTTTCTTTTTCCTTGCACCTCGATTCTCACTCCGTCCTAACACATCCCGCCTCCTCTTTGTCTCGCATCAGTCCTTGTTTCACCTGCATCTTCCTCCTCCTCCTCTGTTTCCCTCTTGCATCTGTTTGGTGTATTCCCAGGGGCAGCGAGGGGCCAGAAGGGTCCATGAATAAGTCATTAACACTGGCCCCTCAGACTCTGTGATCATCGGCAACCTGTTCAAAAACATGGTTCCCCGCCACCTCTCATGCTCCCTCTGCACCCTTCACTCTGCATTCATAAGAAATGAAAACATAAATAAATAACATGTTATGAAGTCGGAGCGTGAGTGTGTGTGTTTGTGTGTTTGTGCATTCTCTTCTCAGCTTCTGTACCCTGAGCTTCAGCATGTTCATTGGCTGATTGAACTGAGATGGAGATGATTTTGTACTATTACTCAAAACGAGTGAAGGACACTTTAAGGTCAGCAAAGTTGTAAAAGAGATGAAACTTTGCTCACCTTGTCAAACCACATTTGAGAGTGAGAAACTATAACTGTTGTTTAATTAAGATGATTCAACAAGTCTCTTAAGCTGGAATTTGGCTTGGAGACGCATCAGTTTAATTTTTCTGAATTGAATTGAGCTAGACATCTAAATTTTTATTTGCACATTTCTCCAGGCTTCTAGTGTGAGTAATATCATAGATGATGCGAATGGAAGATCTTAACATCTGTTTAGTTGTGTTTCACTGCACAAAAGCTGGGAAATGTAAGAAGAAAAAATACGTTTTTGAATATAACTGTTATGCCTTGTGCTGTATTGGTAGATTTACACAAAAAGTATTTTGAGATTCAGTTTGTTTTTGCTCAACCATAAATAATAGCAATTAAATGGCACTGATGTTCAAAACTGGATATATTTGGAAATATTCCAGCTTTACCTGCAACATGCAAGCTTATCCAGAGTTGAAAATGCTGCTATACTTTGTTGACTAAATAAATTAATGTAAGATTTAATTTCTGATATGAACAACTCAGTACTGCCAGAGACTTGCACAAATGTTTAAAACACTGTTTCAAGGTTCAGCAATAGCAAGTCTCTCTTGAATTTAATAAATGAAGGGCGTGAAGTAAAGCTTAAGAACATAAACTTTACTGTTATGCAGTCCAAACACAAAAGGCTGAAACCGAATCAACTTTAAATGCCACCTCTGTGACAAACTCTCCTTCTTGCCCTAAGCTCTGAGCGGCTGCATAAAACAGCAGACCATGCAGTGGTGGTGGAGAATTTTAAGGAATTCTGGGCTCATGTTGTCAGCAAACACCATGAATTATAGATTTTTGTACATATTTGTTGGTACAAAAAAGTTAAGTGAGCATTTTTCAGGGGGCGGGGTCAGAAAATCAAGCAGAGCAGCAGTTGAAATCCCCACGAGACTTCGAAGGGTAAAATAAACGTTTGCTTGTCGCGTTTACAGTAAATTGCTGCAAAATATTAAAACGGAAATGTTTTTGCTCCTCCTCTTGTTGACATACGGAGAAGCCGTATAAAACCGAGCAGAATGGCATTCATTTCAGTCCACTGTGAGGAAAGACATAATTGGAGCATGCTGGAAACTTTGCCTGATTTGACTGAGAGTAGTTTTTTCTTCTTTTTTTTTTTTTTAAACCACTCACAGGGGAGCACCTGCACTGTGTTGTCTGACACTTGCAGAGCAGATGGTCAGTCCAGTATCTGACTGGAGGACTCCTCTGTATATTTATGTGAACAGGATAATGAACCAACCTCCATCAAGTGGGAACATCCTCGTAGACTACCAGAGGCTCTCCTGCTGTTCCTAGCAGGGTGCTCACAGCACATGAGCCAGCTCATCAGAAGTTGCACAAGGTGTTTCTCTTCTCCCTGCAGAGTTCAGCTTGTTTTCATCGCCGCTGCCTTTGTGTACGCGCGTCCAGGCGTAAAATTGTCCATATGATCAATACCTCCTTTGTTGTACATGTTAACAAGGCAATCAAAGTGTGCACGTAATCAAAAGGAGATTATAATTACACTTTCTGAATCAAAGTTGAATTTATCGTTTGAATTAGCTATGTGTGGATGAGCTCTGCAACTCTGACGTGAAATCTAAGTTGCGTTTTAGAATCAGAAACTTTGCTGGGTGTTTTGTGTTGTTTTTTGTTTTGGTTTTTGTGATAATGCATCCTCTTCAGGTTACTTTTATGTTTCCAGATTCAAATCAAATATTTTTTTTTTTTTTTTATCTTTCCAAGTCATTACTGTCGCTGCCAAAGAGCTAACTGAAGCACTTAAGGCCACCAAAACATATATATGGATATATACAACTATGCTTATCAGAATAAGTGACTGTAGGCCGCAGATTCAAAATGCCATCATTTACATTTAGATTTTAGCCTGAACAGTTCTATCTTCGAATTGTAATACCTTAGGTATTTCAGACTTTTTCACAGCAATCTAATTTCAAATACATTGGCGCCTTGGTTATTTCACTTAAGGGTTTAATATGAAAAAGAATGAGGAATCCGTTTCAGTGAGGGAGGTTGTTGTTGCTGGCCGCGGCCCCGACATGTCAGCGAAGCTTTGCTACCCTCCGACCAAGCAAGACTGGACGATTAGAGCAGAGTTCAGGCTGATCAGTTGTTCAAACATTTTCAACTGCAACCAGAAATCATTTTTGTCCGCACTGCTGCACTGGTTCTTCCTGCAAACTACAGAAGAATTTGACCGCCTTTGCCTTTTTACCGTGAGACTTTGCTGCTACCTCACTGTGACCTAAACAACCCAAACTGTCTGACATGCATGGTGAGAGCAACAGCAACACGCAATCTGTGAAGTAACCCCAAAGGCTGTTTCGATGAATTTCATGACAGAGTGGTATACTAGACTAGTCTACTTCTCTGCTGGGGAGTCTGACACGCAGGCAGTGACTGAGCAGTTTCCGGTCTGACGAGAAGTCACTGATATTGGTTGTGGATAAATTCGGGTTTGTGGAAGACTAAACCGAACCCGCTTTTGCTAATCTCCAATTCTTTCTCTGAAATTTGGATTACATTCAGAATAATTACGGACCTTTCTCTGAAAGTCTGATGAGGCCTACATAATTTGAAACTATCAATAATCTGCATGTGTTGATCTGATCAATAAAGTGAAAAACACAGGTTTTTTTTTCTTACTGCAACGGATTCAAAAGAAAATCCCTTTTTTGTGAATGAGGGAAAACGTTCTCTTGTGAAACACACAGAAAGAAATATAAAGGCGAATAAATGGTTCAGAGATAGTTTTATTCAAAAACTAGTGGCTAAACGGTAATTGTTATGAATGAGGAAGAGAACGGTTAAAACGGACAAAAACTAAGAATAACCAGGACTTTATGATGTTTTCTCAGAACCCTGACAAAATAGGTTTTAAAATGTAAAAAGGGAAATTATAGGTGACCGAAATTTCAGGTTAATGGATGACGTCTCGCTGTTTGAACGCATTTCATCTCTAAGATGTCTCTGGACCTTTCACGTTTCAAATAAACTTTGCATATGCTCAACTCCCTACTGCTGAATTCACTCTGTTATGATTTATGGTTTCAGTCTGAAGTATCGCGTTTGTATTTAGTAACACTGAGTACTAAATAAGTTCAAAGAAGATTTAATGTTGGATGGAGAAGAAGGACAACAGCCTGTTTGGTTGGAGAAGATAATTGACATTTTGAGTAAATCTGCAGTGCATCATTTCTGCTGTGTGATTCTTATATTTGTCGTATGAATCTTATATCAACTGTAAGATGCGTATTTAATATACTGAAATGTATTGCAGCAGCCTCAAACACAACAATGAACTGAATAACTACAAAAACTGTAGCT
This sequence comes from Poecilia latipinna, assembly GCF_001443285.1. Taxonomy (NCBI): domain Eukaryota; kingdom Metazoa; phylum Chordata; class Actinopteri; order Cyprinodontiformes; family Poeciliidae; genus Poecilia; species Poecilia latipinna. The sequence continues at coordinate 12,332 of NW_015113511.1, read as the reverse complement.
GTACTTTTTTTTTTTGTCTCTCAGCATCACGTCACCAGAGTTGCAGATTGATTTTGGTCACTGCGCTGCTTCCGTTCGACTGAATCTGAGCTACACATCACTTCTCAGTCCCAGAGTAGCTTAATGTTCCTTATCTCAGCACAGCAACCTGTGTATTAAGGGAATTACAGAAACAAATGTGACTTTTGTACATTTTAAAACCCCTCAAGCTGAGCTTGCAGTTCTGCAGTCCCTAGTCAGCAAGAGATAACAGCCAGGAATTCACAAAACTTAGAATAGCCTCATTACTGCAAAATGGTGTAATGTGTTATTGTTAAACTTCCAGACATAATTCATTCATTTTCAGTCTCTTAATGTGGGCTGAGAAGTAATCTCCACGGCAGCATTCTCAGCTATTTGTAAATCCGGCTCTCTACGGACACTGTGCTCCGACTAAAATGTAGGGGAAGGTTATATAAGTTACTGTGTTGTTCTAATAATTGGCTTTATTGCAGCCATATGGGGAGGATCTGTGTTTTTCAGTAGCACAAAGCCAAATTCATACTTCACACTGCATCATTATATTTTAATAGTTGTTCCATTTCAAAGTTTTAAATTTTAAAGGTCCAGTCCGTCTGCTCTTCTCCGTGCTTTGCTCTCATTGCCCTCAAACTTTTTTTTTTTTTCTTTGTACAAACTTTCTAGGTCTGTCTCAAGTATTCCTGGTGGCTCTTTTGCTAATTTTCAGTCCAGTAGGCATTGACTTATAAAGCTGTTGTTTTTTTCTGTTTTAAAAATGCCCTTAAACTTAAGGCATGTCTAACCACAAAATCGGTTTGAACTATCTTGCAGACGATCATGCAATCATAATCTCAGATTCTTTTTGTCATCCTTCAGTAATCCTTCAACACCTATTTCAAATCAGAGTGAGCATAATACCCTCATTTTCTTCATTAGAGATTCCTCTACCATCTTACTTGGAGCCTCCTCCAGTTTTTATCTTTTGCTGCTTACCATCATAATCGTTTCTTCTGGAAGGTTTTGCTATGCATGCAGAAGTCATCCCTGCATTGATAAATAACAACTTGAATGTCAGTTTACTTTCTACTACCCAGTTTCAGAGCTGTAAGTGGTAGAAGATCAATTCAAACATTTTATGGGCCAGTCTGGAAAAGCTACTGGTGAAAGGTTCATGGACTGGTGGTGTTCTCCCAGGCCTGATTATCGGTCCATTATTTCTATTTGATATATTTCACTCTGCCCCTCTCAGACACATAGATATCAGGCACGAATTTGGATCAGATTTGTAAAGTTTAGTATTTGGAACCTGGAAGAAATGTTCAATCCTGGCCTCAACCTGGACTTGCATGTCAAATTAAACTCATGCTCCTCCTAACATCAGACCTATTGAATCCCTACTAATCCTAAAAACTTGTTTTATGCTTTTATTTCTTATGGGTGAAGTCGATAAGTTTCCTTTTGAGTGAAGCAATGGTAAACAGTGTGTCTTTTCGCTGTCATTTAGTTGGGACGGGACTCTCAGCTCAGCAACATCCCCGGTTAGTTCGATTGATAAATCGCAGATTTTCATACGGCGTGCAATTTTAATGTGCTTTGAGACGAGCTAGATGCAGATCGAAGGGCTCTGCTGGGACACGCTCAAGGCAGAGGAGTTGTAACGCACAGGGAGTGGCTTTGCAGCTGTGTGGCATGCAGGACAGCAAGAGGAGGACAGCAAGAGGATAAAAGGAGGGAAGGCAGGTGGGGTGGACAGGGTGGGGGGGTAAAGGCATCTGCCGGAGGTGGGAGGGGGGGGCTGGCTTTTGGAGAGAACAGAAGGAAGGAGAAAAAGTCTCTGAGGCATTTTGCAATTTTCTTTACCCATTTATCAGTCTCTGGCTTTTCACTCTGCACCCTCTCCACCCCTTTTTCACACAGCATCTGGACTCACTCTTTTTTTTTTTTTTTTTTCCTTTTCAGCTCTGTTGGATTCCTCACATTGCCTCTGTTTCTCCTTCCTGACCAGGCGTTACATGTCCCCTACTCCTTTCATCGTCGCTCTTCTTTCATTTCATTCACAGCCCTCTATCGCTCCTCGCCACCTTTCTTTCTGCTCGCGTCTCTGTCTTTATTTTAAAGATCTCCTCATTGCTCCATAAATTCAAATGGGGAAGAAAAGCTTGGCTCGGGATCTGTGCTTGGTGCAGTCGAGATTGCACCACCCTACCAAGAGAGTGGGTGTTAAACACAGACATCGGCGCAGCCTGCCAAAGAGATGGCACCACACTGATGCCGATGGCTGCAGAGAAACATGAATATATGTCTGCTTCCACCCACTCACACGAGAGCGTGTCTTTGGTTCACTTTTACCCAAGCGAGGTTCCTGATGTTCTGTCCTCGGTTTTGCCACAGTGGTACGGCAGTCGGTCAAATACAGCGTCCTAATGCCTCTACTAGAACTTGTCTACATCCGTTGCCGTCATGAATCTCCGTGCACTCTGCTGAGATTTCATGTGCAGCTCCATCACGGACTGCTGTAATTGTGAGGTGGAAGGAAAGTGAAACGGCTTTACAAATTTCTTTCCAAATGAACTGGATGGGAAAAAAAAATCTCTAGGCATCGATTTTCATGTCTTGACGAACATTCTTAATTGCATCAGCGTCTGGACTTTTACTGGGCCTCCTATCAAACAAATATGCTTTGGCGTTTAAGGATTGTCCCATTTTTAATGCCATCCATCTTCCATCAACTTGGTTCAACTCAAGAACAAGTGAGACCGTCTGTAAAGAAAGAAACATTAACGCTTAAGCAGAACCGGTATCGTGCAACATAAAAATGACCCAGAACGTAGCAGTAAATCCACTGAGGACTGACTGAGTAGAGTCAAACCTCAGGCCCTGAGCTCATTGAAATGCTGTGGAGGGACCCGGAACAGCCTTTACATGCAGGAAACCGATCCGCCATCTCTCAGGTGAAGGAGAAGAGCGAGTCAAACTTTACTGAGATGTTAGGCCAGATTGCTACAAGATATGTCTCTTTGAACCTAATTCAGCCAAAGGGGAAAAGATGTCCTAATCTTTCCCTCAGAAAACACACCTTATTGATACATTTTGTTAAATGAGTAAATCTTACCTGTAAGAAAGTATTTATCAGAAATAATAATTTAACAAAAAGCAAATGAGCTGTGTTATTAAAAAAAAATATATGTAACTTGCTAAATCAACATGTAACATTTACATTTTGTGGAACGTTGGTCAGAAGAGTGAAAACTATGTTTATTTCTGTTCAGAGGTTGGCCAGCTCATAAGTGTTGAATTTAAATCCCCGTCTCAAAGCGTGTGTGGCGGGCCAGCAGGGCAGCCCAGTTCTCCCATCCTCGTGCCAGCTGTGGGGGATTACACACAGCCTGTCCCGCTGACAGTCATCCTCAGTACAGGCCTCTAATGCAAGTGTCGATACACTGTGAAATGCTGTGTGCTGTCATAAAAATACTCTGGCATGCTGTCTAGAAATGCTGCTGTTGGCTTGCTTAGTTCTGCGGCACGCTCACACAGTGTGCGCACACGTAGCAAACACTTGCAGTCGCTACCAGATTATAGAGATCGCTGAGCTACAGCCCGACACTGTGAAATTCCCCAACAATTTGCAAATGAATATGCAGCTGAAATTAGTTTTTTCAGGTATTTTTTTTTTAAAGCAAGTCAAGGAAGTAAACTAAAAAGTCAATATGTATAACAATTAAAAAAAAAGTGTGCTTACATTTCACTGTCTTCAGCTGAACAACTATATATTTTTTTGTTGATTTCTATATTTATATCAGGCATTTAATACATCTAACAGAAAGCGAGTTCATTTCAGAAGTCTCTTGTTTTAATTAGGTATGTAACATTGGACACTGAAAATGTTCCCCCATAGACTGTAACGTGTCTTTGGCTATACATAAAAGCCAAAGGCACTAAATGAGCATTGTTATTTATACATTCACAGCACATAAAGAACAACGAATCCAACTATATCTGCCATGTCTTTTTTGGGTCGCTGCTCTTTTCCCCTGCTGTGAGTTTCTATGCAAACCCATTTCACAGCAACTTCTTGAAACTCACAGCAAGTAGTTTATAATTGAAAGACAAATTTTGGTGAAATATTCAAAAGGCGTCTCCAGTAGCTCTGCTCAGAGTCTGACGTGGCGCAGCGAAGTCTTTCTAAAGAGTTTTATTCATAGCTTGTGTTTTGATTCCAGCCTCATGGTAGAACCAAGAACCTTGCACAGAAATCAGCAGAGCCACAGAGCTCCCTTCAGGTAACTCAAAGTGAAAACACAATTTAACTTTATCAGGGAGCAAGTCTAACAACACATTTGAAACAGGCAACAGCAAGGACTTTGTTGTATCTTACCAAGTTGTTTATTTCATAAAATCAAAATACGAATTTGTGAAAGAGTGAATAACAAGACAGAAGGGGGAGATTAGGAGACAAAATGGAAAAGCTCTGTGCAGAGATATACCCAGAGACGATTAGAGCATAGAACAGAAAACGATGCAATGAAAAGAAAAACATGAAACTTGAGGTAAAATGATGTGGTGCATCTCAATAAATTCCAAATATTATTGAACATTTGAAAACATGGCTGTTCAAAATGAGCAGAAATATGGAAAACTGAGTGGAAGGAAAAAGTGCGGTAGAAAAATAACTACTACTGCTCCAGATAACTACTACCTAATTTAATGGTTTGGGAGAGGTTTACGAATGACGAATGACCAAGGAGCAGAAGGATGTCCATTCCATCAAACATCTCCTGGCATGTCCAGGTGACATTAAAGCTTGGTTGGCCTTGAACTTTTNAAATTTTAATGAAAACAAAGCAGAGGTGATGGTGTTTGGACCCAGTGGCTCCTGTGAGTCGTCCTCTGTTGACCTGGAACCCTTGGAGGTATATTTTAAACCTGTTATTACAGATCTTGGTTTTAAGGTGGACAGGGCTTTTAAATTGGACAGCCAAATCAGAGCCGTGGTTAAGTCCAGTTTTTATCATTTAAGGCGATTGGCGTCAGTGAAATCTTTTCTTTCCAGGCAGCATTTTGAAACACTGATCCACGCTTTTATTTTGACTCGATTGGATTACTGTAACTCACTTTATCTGGGAGTCAGTCAGTCGCTGCTCTCACATCTGCAGCTGGTTCAGAATGCTGCTGCACGACTTTTGACAGGAACTCGACAGAGAGGGCATGTGACCCCTGTCCTGGCCTCACTTCACTGGCTGCCTGTATATTTTAGGATTCATTTTAATATTCTTATGTTCGTTTTTAAATCACTGCATAATCTTGCCCCGGCTTACCTCTCTGAGCTTCTTCACCCCTACAAACCTTATCGGTCTCTCAGGTCCGCAGATCAGCTGCTCTTGGAGGTACCAGAAGGAAGCTCAGAGGGGACAGGGCTTCTCCGTCATGGGTCCTAAGTTATGGAACGACTTGCCTTTGCAGGTCAGAGAGGCCCCTTCACTGTCTTAATTAACTCGTCTTAAAACCCATCTATTTTACTTGGCTTTCAACTCCAGCAGGATCCAGTTTTAAATTGTATGTTTGTTTGTTTGTTTGTTTTTAAACTGTAAGAGTTTTAATTTTTTTTTTTTTTATTATTGTTATGTTGTGTTTTAATGTGCAGCACTTTGTATCAGCTGTGGTTGTTTTAAAGTGCTTTATAAATAAAGTTGGTATGGTAAGGCATTACTGTGGAATTAGACCAGGGGATAGTTACTCACTGATCTACCAACCCTGAATAGGAGTATCTAGTTTATTTACTTTGGATCAACATTATTAGCTTTTTCTTCTTTTGCTCTTTCTTTTGGTTTGTTATTTTGTTTGCATTTCCTTTTAATTCCTGTAAAGCACTTTGTATTGCCTTGTTGCTGAAAATGTGCTATATGAATAAAATTACCTTTACCTTTACCTGTGGTGGACTGACAGGCAGCCTACCCTAAACTAAACGGCATTAAAAATCTATGGAGGTTTGTCAGAAGAAACACGATAGACACCAGATCCAACAGTGCAGGTAATTCGGTTGTCCATGCAAAAGGAGCCTTAATCAAAAATTTAGAGCAATAGGCCCACATTTCTGTATTAAATATGTATTTCAAACCCTTTTGTAAGTAATATTCAACATTCTAAGTTTCTGAGAAACTAAATTTTGAGTTCTCCATTAGCTGTAAGCCATAATTGTCTCAGTTATCTAAATACCAGTCTGTGTGTCCTGAATTTACTTCTTTTTTTTTTATTTACTTACCAGCATTAATGTATTCAGCAGGTAAACACAGCTCAGACATTTCTATTATTAAAGCACTAATCTGCTAAATTAGGAACAGGCCCTGGAAGATGTAGTGTTTTCTCAGATCTGAGGACGGGTCACCACGGACTCGACGACTCTGAAGTTCTGAAGGAAAACATTGTGACAACAAACACGGAAGTATGAAGGCATCAAGACAATCCAAGATAAAATAAAACTAATGCAGGGCTGGGGAAAAGATGTAAAACACGCTATTTTCAGAATACCGAGATGTTTTGATAAATTTAACATTTAAATTGGGCAAAAGTCTTCAAAGTGAGGCACAACATCAGTGAAATATCAAGACAGTTCCTATCAGCAGACGCAAAAAAATCTCTCCGCAGCTCCTCTACATAAATCTCTCTCGACACGCAGGGAAAAATATCACACCCTCACACCCCTCCTGTACGCCCCCGGCCCCAGTGGAAGCACCCCGAGATCGGCAGCGCGACCTCCGGGTGGCGTGTGGCCCGAGCCGGTGTGACGACCCCGCTCTGACAGAGTGTCAATACAAAGCAATTTACAAGCGCATGAAAAATCAACCCTCGATAACAGGCAATTTCTCTGCTCCGCTGCCTCAAGAGGCATGACCCGCCTCGCAAAAAGTGAGCGAATGGAGGGAAGAGGAGGGAAGACAAAGAAGAAGGAAGAAGAGGAAGAGGAGGAAAGGGGTGATCATGGTTCGCTGGGTGTGTTTACAGGCCACTGTGCTCCAAAAGCAGGGGAGGGAGGGAAAGTTGGCCTGTAATGGGGTAAAAGCAGCTGTAATAGCAATATGGGGGAACAGATAAATCACTATTTGGAGTTGAGAGACAAAGATGACTCAGGAAGGAGGAAGTTTCAAGAAAATCATCATAGAAGCCGTCAGGAAATGAGGAAGAGTTCAGCCAGAGAAAAGAGGTTTGTGGAGAAGAAGCGGGGAGCAGGGGGGAAATGGGGGGGAGGGGCTGCTGTTGCCTGATGAAATGTGGTATGTGATCGTCTTTGTGTGTGTAGACTTGAGGCCACAGGTGAGTACAGAGCTAATGACCTCATTCCTCTTCTCTTTTTGCCACGACACTTTTCTCAGCACCACTCTATTCATCAAACCCCATATCCATCTCTCTGTCCCTTCTTCCTTGATTCTCCATGTTTTCTGCAGAAGAGCCAGAGGTCACAGCGACTCCCAGACAGACAGGTACACACACAAAGGAACATGTCGCGGTATGCGTCTGAGAAAAAGTGCCTCATCACAGCAAGCATACGTGTTTGTTTTGGTGATTTCGGTAGAACACAAATGTACCTACGGGTTGTACGAGTGTGGGATTTCTTTGGAGGATTTCAGGGGGGGTTTTAAGCAAACTGTGGAAACTAACTGTTCATTCTGGGTGTGTGCATTTGGGCTGATGACATCACAAGAGGCACAAGACCAGAGCTGATTGGCTGACATTAGTCAACAATACCGCAAATGAACAACTTCTGGCGGATTCTGAAGCATTCGAGTTGCAACGGGGTTCGACCTCATCGGTTTGAGGCAAAAGACTTTCATTTTCCTTCATTTTCAGAAAAACATAGAGTTCCTTTAAACCAAGACTACAAACCCACCTGTTTAGAGTTGCTATTGGACCGTAATAAATGGAACATTGACCAAAATATTTGATGTGTATTGACGATCTTTGATGATGGCACTCGTCAGAATGTAATGTTGGACGCTGATTTCTCAGTTGTTGACTGCATGTTGCTTTTATGAATTGTGTTTTTATGATGTACAGCACCTTTGCACTACCTTGTTGCTGAAATGTGCTACGCAAATAAATTAGATTTATAGGTTTATTGAAGGTATAAACGAAAAAAAAAATCACAAATATGAATGTGCAAAGTGCAGATTGCTCGGAATGTGTTTAAAAAAATTTGCGGTAATAGATTCGCTCTGACTATCGGTGGGTGGAAAACGTCTGACAACATTGTGAGCTTTCTATGCGAAAATCTGATTGGTCAGAAAAAGAAAAGAAAAAAAAACAGCTCCACGGTTGTATCATCTATTTAATGTAGCAGATCTTCTTTACTGAAACAATAATAGCGGGAAGCCAGGAGAAACATAATAAAATAAGAGAAAAGACCATTGAAGTAAAAATGTATTGAACCAACATTATAAATCAGGTGGTAGAAATACGTTGGTAGTGTTTAGGCCAGTAGCGACGGCTCACCTCTGATATATGCCACTAAGCCAGAGCATCAGCCTCCAAAATCTCTGTTCACAGCCCTGCATGTGTGCCAAATTAAGACACTGACAACATGAGATAATCTTGAGTTACTTTCTGGAAATTGCATCCTTGGCTTACTGATAAATATTCTGCATAGACAACACTTCTCATAAATTGGCTTCCAGAGTGCAACTCAAACAAGTTACAGCCAAGTAAGAAGCACTTGTAGCCTCAGCGCACAAAGACCTGCTGCCTTATCGTTCCAGGTTCAATTACTCACACTCATGCTTAGACACACAAATGAGGGCGTCCAAGGAAAGGTGGCACCTGCACTATTGGGTTTTGAAGGTGTTCCTGAGCCGCAGAAGGGAAAGGCTGTAATGCAAAGAGACGTATTCAGGCCACTCACACACAGCTGGGTTGAAAGACGAGAAGAAAGAAAGTGCATGTTGAAGTAGAGGAGGAGGAGGAGAGTGTAGGAGAGGGCGGAGGAGGACGAGGAGGGAGAGAGCAAAATGAGAGGAGCGTCACAAGTCCTGCAAGAAAATCTACGTGGCTGAGAACGTGGGAGCTGTGCAAGCAGAATAAAAAGAAAAATACAGTACAAGGCAATTAAGAAGGGAGGGCTTGTGGGATACAAATGGAGAAGGTGCAGGAGAGGGCCAGGAAGAGAGGAGAAAGAGCAGGTAGATGGTAATTGACATAAAAGGAAAGTGACAAGTGAAAAGATGACTACATAGGGAGGGGAAGGGTCAGAGAGAAAAAGAGAATTACTATTGAATGAGGAATGCGAGGGAATAAGAAAATCTTTGGAAGGTGACGCAGACGGGAGGGGAGAGAACACGCTGTCATACAGCGCCACACTTGATATACAGGACTAGCCAACGTCTTAAATCATTGAACAAAATAGCCTTGTGTAATGACAAGAGATTGTACTTTGCTGGCACATAATTCATGAAGCAGCGGTCACACCCACTTCTGAAGTCAGGATACATGGTGACTTCAATTTTCTCTTCGTCTGGAAGACGCTTGGCGTTTTTTTGTTTGTTTTTTTTCCCATCAGTCAGAACATTAAAACCAGGGAGATATGAAATGTCTCCTGCTGGGAAACATTTGGATTTTATTCTGATGCATAAACCTCTCTAACGTGGTTGTGGATCAGGTTCACCAGGACCCAAAGAGCCCAGAGCCCAAAGAGGGACATGTCAGTTCTTGGGGATGTCAATGTTGCATCATCTTTTATTCCCTGTATTTGTTGGCAATAATGCTCCTTTAACATGAGTTTGAACATAGTGGTTAAAATGAGCCACCACATGGTCATTTATGCAACAATATTTTAGTTTTTATATCTCTCTTACATATTTTAGCTTGTTTTCCAGTTGATTTTTAGAGGTTATAGATCATTTTAAATGTGGAACACGTTCGTAAAATGTTTATTTTTGGTTTTAGACCATGCAAACCTGCCATTTTAGCAGGGAAGCGTTTTTTTGGGTTTTTTTGCATCGACTGTAAATTTTCAACTGTGTGTACAGATGTGGTGTGAGATTTCAGATGTGCCTGGTGTCTGATATGTTGTCTGTAATTGCCTGTACGGTACCATCCATCACAGTGCTGTTATTCTCATTCTTTTTATTTTTTTCATTCTCTTCAGTCACAAACTTGTTCCTGTCTTTGGCTGAAAGCAAAATAAACTTTTTTTTTTCTTTTTCAGAATAAGTCGTGCAAGTGTTTTTTTTTTGTTTTTGTTTTTTTTTTTTCTTGGTTTGTTTCCACGTTGAATGAAAGCATGCATAGCAAACTTTATAGAGGAAGGTTTTATGAGTGTGTGTGTGTGTGTGTGTGATTTTTGGGAGGGGGGCTCAAGGGGAGGAAGAAACATCATATCTGCCAAGCACCAAAACAATAAAGGCAGACAGCACTGAGTTGTCAACGAGTGTGACACCAACAGATCCCGTCCTGGGAAAATGAAAAACATCGCAATGACACAAAACAAAGCCTTCTCTATAAACTGAGGGTTTTTTTTTTCACTCATCTTCTCACACAGTGGTTCTGCTTTTATTTTCCCAGCTTACATAAACTTTCCTCAGGAATTTTCTTGGATTGTCAAAGTGACTTGCAGTGTTTCAACACTTTCAGATGGTTCAAGTCAAGAGTTACATTACAGTAAAAAAAAAAAAGCAAAGATAAATCTTTACCAACAAATCATCCAGGCCATTCAGTAATTTGTTCACAGCTGTGGTAAAAAATTTACTCTAATGTCCAAGAATCAATAAGTTAAGGTCTATAACTCTTTATAACTCTTTATAACTCTTTATAACTTTATTACCCTACATTTGACTTTTTTGGAGCAATAAATTGGGACAGTGGTTTGCCAGCTGTTAACCACAAACCATATGAAGGGTGTTTGCATTACCACAAAAATACTCTCCGGTCACTTTAAAGAACAAATAACCATTGTAACCATGGCAACCCATGCAGGAATAATTGCTAAATCAAGAATCATAAAATTATCAAAGGACTGTTCTAAAAATGCCTCGGTTTTTTGCAGGCCGAGATAACATTTCATCCCTGGTTTAAATGACATTTTAAAGTAATATTTGATAATCCGTTTTGTCTTCTTTAAGGCAAGGTTATACGACTCCAAAGAAATCCTCAGGGTCATTTTGGATTGATTTACACAGTAAAATCTGTCATTTTGTAGGAGTCGACTGGCTTATGTGGGGATTAGAGCCACAATCAATGTTTCATACAGAATAAGTAAAACAAAAAATATAATAATCTGTTCATAAGGAAAAGAAAAGATTTTTTCAATATGATTTTTTATCAGTAGAGTTCATCAAAAGAGAAACGAATAGTTAAAAACAAGCACAACTGATGGCTGGTGGCTAAGAATGGGTAGAAAATCATAAAAGAAGAGACAAAATGTTACTGTGTGAGTAAAAAGTAGCAAAGAGGCAGGATTTGGATTCGTTATGCGTTTTCTCCTAAGATTTGTGACACAGTCTTCACTGTCATTTGTTCGTTTGGATTCTTTTTAATGTCACATCTTTGGAGATTTATGACAGCAGTGAGAAATTTTGCAGTTTTGTCTCAAACATATTTACTGTAGCAAAAGCGTTGAGGAGCCTCAGAGGAGCTCTCTGACAAGCGAACTGAACTGTCGACTGCCAGCTACATCTATAGAGAGAAATAAAAAAAATTAAAAAAAAGCACACAAAAAATACTTGAGTGACTATTTGACAAGAATATAAATGAGTTCGGCTGGTTTCTTGTAATTTATAAAGTTCAAGTGCACATGTTTTGCTCTGTTGAATCTCTTTTGTTGCTAAGCTGCATTAAATACACTCTCGTCACACTAAGAGCATAAATAGTCTTGAAGTCTGATACGCTTGGCACATATAGCTCTTTCACATTAACTAACACCACAGATACAATACCTTGTGTAAACACCCAGGCATCAATTAAAACACAAATGAAGTGGGTGTGATTTAAAAATATCACTGCCTTCATGTCTTGATGTGAGTTACAGAAAACACTTTGAGCAAATTCTCTGAAACCAAGAAGGAAAAGGAGGATGCTAATTTTTTTTCTTGCTGCTCTGGGGCAGACAATTCATTTTTTAGGAACAGGCCCTAAAAAGGAAGCATTTTTTTTTAAATGAAAAAAGAATTTAAATGATCTAAGTGATATTTCCTTATAACATGATGGCGTAAACCTTACTGGACTCAGTTTGGGGGCAATAGATGTTCAGATATCCATTGTAATTCCCTGACTATTAAACGAACTCATAGCATTTAGGCTTAAAAAGACAATTTACTCAACCATTCATGTTCTGATTTGTAGTTAGCAGG
>NW_015113510.1:204172-244617 GCF_001443285.1 Poecilia latipinna | reverse complement strand
CAGCTAAGACCCACGTAGAGTTCCCAAATGGTTTTGCAGATACGTTTGCATTTAGTAGAGCCAAGAGGGTCTCATACAAGAAGCTCATTGTTTGTCCGGTCCCACTTCGTTCCAGCCTGAGCAAAATACATTATGGGGCCCACATTCACATGTCGGCAGAGGGAGGTGCCCCCCAACTGCTTAATCTCTCTTCATCCATGAAAGAAATTCTCAGCTGATTCCACCAACGTAGTGGATGTTCCAGTGTGGAAGAAAAGTTTATTTTAGTCGAAATGGTGTTTCCAAGTCCGACTTCTTGTTCAAGTCGTTCCAAAGACTCAGCAACCCCGCGGAAAGTTTTGGTCAAAACAGAGACGTAGACCAGAGTGGATGTAACCGACACAGACATCAGAAATTCGTTGCAACTGCGCCTGGTGTTAACAAGGGGTTAGACTTAACAAAGCAGTGGAGCATTGTACCTGTGTTGCATGTCGTTTCCTTTTTCTACATCTACACATTTCTTGTATCATCTTTATAAGTTTTCTGACTTAAAGAGAGTAACATTTTTGACTGGTGTAGCTACAAACCTTAAACCATATTACTGGTTAGTGGCAAATTCTGACCATGAAATACTGTGGTCTAACTTTGGGACGGAGTGCTAGAAGTAGTGATAAAGTGTTAAAGTTTTCAATGAGGAAACAAAAGCTGTTTCCTTTAGTGCCTGAAATCCTTACGAGCTTGTTGTACTCTTGGAGAGAATGACGTCGTAGTCACATCATGTGTTTGGAAAAAGCGGACGAGAAATTAGATCTGCTCATGGTATATTAAACTTGTTTGCAATAGACTGAATTTGGTACTAAAGCGTCACCCTAGAAACTCCAGAGATCTAGTTGGAATTGAATCTCACTTCGCCGGCTTGCATGGTAAACAAATTCCTTGTGCCTTACGGGATTCGTTCATTTGACATTGTTGGCATTGCATCATATTCAGTTGGTAAATTATGGCTTTTAGATATAGATTGACGAGGAGCTTATTTGTGATTGACAAGCTGCTGAGCTGTTAGTGTGTTGACTAGCTTTAATTTCTGTTCTGGTTGGTAAGATTCTTTTTTGACTTATCACCTCCAGTGGTACAAAATATATGTTTTTTTCTTATCAGCCATTTCGTCACCATGAAGAAAATTAATATCACCATGTTGGTGTAAAAAAGGACACTTATTTTTTAATTTTTTTCAAATATAGCAGTGATGGGTCTTTTTTTTTAATACAACGACCAAATGCTAAACCACTGCTTAAAACCAAACAATAGCTGCTCCAAGTGGCCAAATAAGTTGTCACAGCTCTGAGACATTTAGTTAGTGATGCAAGCTTGAGGCATCACTATCTTTTCACTTTCTGATTTTCACTTTCTGAATTCCTGTTGTAAAGGCACTTGTCTTCTTGTTGTTATTCTTCGGCTATCTTCCCTTTGCTCTTAACTGCTTAACTGATGGCCTTTTTTATCTTTTGTTGTCTCTTCCTGTTTAGATGTGACAAGCCGAGAAGATGAGAGAGGTGCCAGCACCAGATGTACAAGATGAAGGAACATTTTAAAGATATTTCACAGCACAGCACTTTGACCTTTATACCCTAAGCTCTTTTCTTTGGAAAGCATTCCCCCCGGACTGACAGAACAAAGAGAAAGACTGAAGTTTCCTCCCTCTGTATATCTGTGTGTATATAGATCACATTAAAAGAGAAAAAAATAACGTACAGATTTGTTATGCTGCTACAGAAACAAATAACTAAACCCACCATTTGACTAAAAAGCGAAGTAGCCGTCATGTGGTTTTGAATTTCTAACAGGCTTTCGATGCAGATGTGGTCTTATTGTCAATTCGTTGTGCGAGATTACTTCACTGGATACGAGTCTACTGTGGTTGTACGTCAGTCATAACAAGCAAAACCTCTAGATATATTTAACTTCTAAAACGGCGGGTGAGACTGAAGAAGGGTGTGCTTTGCTTTGTGAGATGATGGTTGGACTTTCGTCGGCTGACACGCTTGGAGAAAACGGACACGACAAACGGGACAGCGGACGGAAAGATGTCCCTGCTCAATAACGCTTCCCTCTGAGGACATTTGCAGGACTCCTGTGGACTCTCGCGCCAACGACACTGCGCTCGGACGGGACTCTAGAATGACGGTGCCATATACTTTCAAAGGGATACTGGTCGTTGATATAGCATTTAATGTTTTGCGATGTGCTACAAGAAAACCACTGAAAATATCCTATATACTGTAGTTTGATTCCATTTGAAAACTGTGCCTGACACGATGTACTGAGAAATCCTTTGAGTGCTTTTTAAATTATTTTTTTTTGTTTCCTCTTCAAAGAGGAGATTATCAAACTTGTTTTCTTTATGGAACACTACAAATTCATTGATTATACATCGTCTCTGTCCTTGTACATAGTCAATATCCCTTTATGCCATCGTCCATTCTAGATAATTTATAATGTTATAGAGTATTTTTCAGTATTCAGTCGTGTACACATATTTAATTTTGTCTATTTATGTATGCTGTGTTATGTACTTGTAGCTGTCTTTTTTTTCCATATGCGTAAGGTCACTGATGGTTATGCTCAGCATGGAGGCTCTCTGTGCTTTTCTATAAAACCAGTTTTAAAAAAAAAAAATCAAAAATGATATGTTAACATTCCCTATATGGATTATTTGTACTGCCTTACCAATGACATCTCTATTTCAAGCCCTTGTCATCTAAGAGGGGGCAAGTGCCATGTAGAGTTTTAACTTTGATGAGTGTGTCTGGTATGAATGTGTGGTCGAATGAAAGTGTTCACCTGCCGGTAGGAGTTACTAAATTGTATTTAAGAAAGTAACACGTTTGTGTTTTTGTTCATTGTGCAAAATGGAATTACTCTACTACAATAAACTACTGCTAGCAGCTAAGTACACACTACCATAGCACAACCACAAATTTAAAAAAATTGGATCTCCATTCTGACCGCCATCAGTCTTAGAGCCTCTATTATAAGATATTTTTTGTGTCTTCTACCCTTTTAACATGTTTTTTTTTTGTGCCTATGTAAAACAGTAAAGCATATTTATTTTCAAATCATATTGTTTTTATATAAAATAAGGAAAAGGTTGCAGTGTTGTGAATGCTGTGTTTCCATGAGAGTTAATTAGACCACAGTTTGAGGATTTTATTTTCATAAAGTGCTACTTACGCAACTACTTGGATTCTCTGTTGCAAATGTAACGCGGAAGACGGCGAACCAGAGAAAATAGATTCCTTCACCCTTTCCATGACCGACAGGCGTTCAGCCATATGAATAAACACGCACTTTGACAAAGTGTTCAGTAATTTAATCGGTTAAATCAAATATAACAAATTATTATGTAGTGCAATTTAGAGGAAAAAAAAAAAGAAGAACCACTTTGTTGGCTGGTTCGGTTGCATTTTAACTCAAATAGCAACCAAAAGAGCAAATCCATGCATGTAGGCATCTATACATGCAGAAGACAACTCAAGCCAAGCATCAGAATGGGGAAGAAAGGGTATTTAAGCAACTCTGACTGTGGCATTGTTGTTGGTGCCAGAAAAGCTGGTCTGACGATTTCAAAAACCACTGGTCTACTTGAATTTTCACATTCAGTCTTCGCTCAGCCATACAGAGAATGCCTTGAAAAAGTGAAAACATGCAGTGAGCGACACTTGTGTGGAAGGAGGGGCCTTGTCTTGTCACATCTGTAAAGAAAATTTGTATTAGAGTACAAAACACTGGCAGTAGCTCAGATAACCAACCAGTACAACACCCCCCCATTCCCCACAACACTTCGAACCTTCAAGCAGATGTGTTACAGCAGCAAAAGACCACAACGGATGTCGCCGCCGGACGCCAAGAAGACGAAACTGACGTCCTGACTCACTGCTGGCTCAGCGAAATTGTATGGGAACAGATTTTCAAGGCAACAATTGGGAAAACATCATCTCAGCGTCCGTTGATTTAACCTGCAACATATACATGGAGGGATCAGTCATGAAAGGATCGATTCATTCAGCCTTGTACCAATGCTCAAGGTTGTTGGTTGTGCAACGGTGTGGATAATATGTTCTGGGCACCTGTTGGGGCCCTTAGTACCAACTGTGTAATCTGTTTCTATTAACTGTCTCCATCGCTTTATGGCCACATTGTATTATCCTACTTTCAGCAGGATAATGCACCATGTTACAAAGCTCAAATAACCCTATGCAGAATTTCAATGCACTCCAGCAGCTTCCATAAACAGCAGCTCACAGTCTTGACTGGGGGTTGTGGTGCCATGAAATGTGGTAGTGAAGACGGAAGTAGGATCCAAAATGCTGAGAAGACAGTGAGTAAAGGAGAATAATTTTATGAAAACTGATAAAACGAGAACTTGAAGGAGAGGTGCTTAAAAATTGGGCCTGCAGCTGTGAGGGGAGAGCATAAGGCAGGCTGAGGGAGAGAAAAAGAGAGAGCATCAGGAACTGGGAAGCAAATCTAATCATTACAAAAACGCCTCAAGCACAAGAAAGGAATAATAAAACGGATCTAAATAAACTAAGAATGAATTAAAGTAAAACAAGACACAAGACTGATCCAATCAAAATAAAGAATAGCTAAAGCAAAACAAAGATAAAAAATGAGCAAAACTATAAGCCCAGAAAAACCCCCAAAACAACCCAAGATCCTGAAATACAGGGGAATAAGAAAACAACCTCATGGATGTGCAGTTGAAAATTTCCCATTAACAATTTAATGCAGTTCTGTCAACATGGACCAAAATACCTGGTTGAATCTATACTACAACAATTTAAAGGAGTTCTGAAGGTGGCAGGAGATCCAACCCAGTACCAGTAAGGTGTACCTAAAAAATGTCCTGTGAGTCTAGAAGACTGTAACTCATAAAGAGCTAAGAAAAGCAAAGCTCTCTGTCTTTGAGGGACATTCTACCCTGCATCTCCAGAACCAGAACCAAGCCACGTTTTGTTTTTACGGTGAAAAGCAACTTTAATCTGGAACAAACTTCCAGAAATCCGCAAAACAGCCGAAACACCAAGTTCCTTTAAATCAAGGCTAAAAACTCACCTGTTTAAAGTTGTCTTTAATTAATAATAACTGGAACTCTGAAATTTGCTCGATGATTTTGATGATGGCATTTGACAAAATCTATTGTCTATTCCTTGTTTCACGATTAGCTACTGTATTATGTTTTCATGGTGTAAAGCACTTTGTTGCTGAAATGTGCTATAAATGAACTTTACTTAATTTGGCTTAACTTAAGTTTTAATATTCTGCTTCTAGGTTCATATTGTTCAGAGAAATAGAAGACTAGCATTTAACAACAAGGATTTTAAAACACTTTCAAACATCTGACTCCTAATCCTAAAACTGCTGCTTCTTAATGCTTCTTTGTCCATAGACCGCAAAATTATGTGATTTACTAAACTCAACATATTTAAAAATTCCCAGAATTGTGTGTCTGATTATCTGGTAGTCATTGTTTTACTTTCAAAAAGCACACTGTGGTACAAACTCTGTTTTATGGTGTGTGCTTTGTACTTAAAAGTCAGATTTTCTGGGTTTAAAGACAGAAATGCAACAAGAACATTTAATAAAATTTGAAATTTATAGAGGAGATCACAAAGCAGTCCCAGGTTTTGTCTCTATTATGGCTGTGAGGCATATAAAACATAGTCAAAGCTGCAAGTACTGTATAAACCATTCATTGGCACTCGTCAATTTGGGCCTTATTAAAACAAAATATGTGACTATTTTATAAGTAGCATATGATTTAAAGCATCATTGCTTTGTAGTAATTTTAGCAACAATCTATTATAGATTCTCATCCCAGAGGACACGGCAAAAGGTTTTAAATAAATCACTGGCTTCTTAAAGAGAACAAACAAAAAAAACAGTTCACTTTCTCTTCTAGGGCTTAAGCCATAACCTTTATCGTCGCAGTCAATACAGAAATGTTTGGTAAATCAACCATGTTGCTGCAGTTGCAGAACTGATGTAACAGGTTGTGGTTGTTGGATAATGATTATTTCCCGGAGGATTAACTCTGACAAAGTAAAAATATTTCCTTGTGCTGTTCTGTAATGCTTTATATTGCTCTAAGCCTTACTTCTCATTCACGAATGACGTAAACTAGCTAACAAGATCCCATTTCCTTCTCTTCACACTGCCTGATGCAATATCATGTCTCATTTGCAACACCCGCTGAAGTTATTCAACATCAAACAGAGCTTGAATGACAACTCTGAAGCATTCAAAATGTGCAGATGATCATCTGCCAACGTTTCTCACAACCACTGGATTAGTGCGGTCGAATCGTCCCCCTTCAGACACATTCACATCTGCTCATTCAAGTGTGCTAAACCAGATGATACTCCTGGTTTGACTGCCTATTTGCATCACCAGAGATTTTCCAGGAAGACCTTTTGTCGAGAATTCAAACCTGTTGCATGGAAATGAGTTATTTCTAAAACGGGTCTTTCTTAATTCCGTCTTATAAAAGATGAAATTTCTGTCTCGCTTTCTATTTTGTCTGCTACCCACTTAACCGAAACCTTTAATTAAAAAAAAAAAAAGCAAAAGAACACGAGCAAACTTGTCTGCTTCGAATGAAACATCAACACGTCTCCTGACTTCACTTGATCCGACAATTGCTAGACAAAGGGCAGTTACAGCAAACCGCTTGCGAATTAACACTTGAGCGGCTGCTGATCTTCAGGCGCCTGCACCAAATCTGACCCCTGTGACCGTAGATTAGATGAAGGTTTTGGAATCTTTGCCAGTATTTCCTCCCCTCTCCCCCCCTCTTACACGCGTTCATTGTCGTTTTCTGCTGGATTAGTTTCTGCTTCAAGCTAATGGTCCCAATGCAAAATCTCCTCTCTTCTCTCTCTCTTTTTCTCATGCTCTTTATGTGCATACCTTAATATAAAGAACACCTTGTGATCCTTGTATGTAATTGAGGGGCCCTGGGTAAAACACCTCAAAGAATGTCATAAACCATGTGATCAGTGATTTACCAAGAAACTAGAATGTAGCATGACCTGTCTTGTTTGATTGGTGAACTATATGAATTTAGCGTGAAACGTGTACCTCGCCTCTTGTCCAATGACCACTGGAGATAGAAAATTACTTTGTTTTTAAATAATTTAAAATGCTTCGCTGGCAAAGGTTTAGTCCTATAGAGAGAGAGAGTGAGAGAACCCTCTGATCTGTTAGCCATAATGTGTACAAGAAAGAGACAGGAGTGACAACAAAACACGTCACACTGCATTCCTTATTTGTTCTCCTTTTCATTAAAATGTTTCATGTCAATTATCAATACCTTTTTGCATTTCCTTGTTTAGATAACGCTCACATCGCCATGGCGAGGAAGAGGCATAGCAGAGCTCGTTCAAGCTGCATGAGAATACCATTTGTTTTATCACAGTATTTGTTATGGTATTTAGTAAATTCGGTGTTTTACAGCCGTTCTGGATTTTTCATTTCGATTCGCTTAGTTTCACAGTACGTGTTGCTTCACCTACTGTTTCATCTTGAAACCGTCTCCTTATTGAACTGCAACTGAACTGCGAAATGACAACCACCTGGTGGTGAGTTGGACCCAGAGGTTGGGAGGGGACACACCCAGAAAACCAAACCATGACTGGTATTTCAAATTCAATGTGAAAATACTTAATTGATCCCAAATGGAAACTAAACGATGTAAGGGGTGTATTAGGGAAGGCTGGCTGGACAAAAGGATCCGGCAGTGTGGATCCAGTGTGGAAGGTGCGTTTGGGGGAAATGCAATCTGAACGTCCTTCGTTAGCTGTGGCTCAGAGCAGCTGCAGCCTGAGGGCAAATCGTAAGAAAAGCGAGACAAACCTGTTAGTGGACGGTAGTTGTGATTGAAACTGGGTTGGAGAGGGGACAGCAAAACTAGATAGAGGATGTTGCCAGGTGGTAGAATAGAATAGATTATACATTATTGATCCCCAAGGGAAACATGCTTAGTTACTCCATCCAAGGTGCTAAATATTAATAATGCAAATATAACAATAAGAGATTTTTATAAGGTCTTTATGTTCCTAAGAGTGATGTAAGCAATTCAATATGACTGAATACAAATGAATGAATGAATGAATAAATAAATAAATAAATTCATTAATTAATTAATTAATTAATAAATAAATACATAAGAAAGAGGAAGCTTACTTTCTTTTCGGAATCGAGTCTTCAAGTCCACTGCACATGAAGCTTGTGACGTCTGTCGATAAAAACTTCCCCCTTGTCACCAAGAAACCCCTGTTCTTCAGGCAAGATGGAAACATCTGCAAGTGGATGAAATTAATTCCTCTGCAGGCTGGCTGGATTCCATCTTGGAAGATGGGGCGAGGAGCTCTGTCATCTGGAGTGAGCTTGGTGTGAATTCACACCAATGGGTACGGTTGAGTTGAGGTGCTATGACACCTTCCAGCAGATGTTTTCAGGCCATATCCAATTGGAAAGAGACCCTAAGGCAGACCTCCAAACACATGGTAGGAACTGTATTTGCCTTTTGGCATTGGAACGTATCACGGAAAATTAATGTGCTTAGTCAGTTGTTCGTACATAGACCTCTGGAGTCATTAAACAGCAGGGAAGAGGTCCTTGATGCCCGAGACTAGGTGTTACTTTCCTGACTCAGAACTTATATGCATCAAAGCTGTCCTCTTTACAACATAACCCCGTTTCCTTAAGAGTGGACAAATGGCAAGACCGTCTGTGTCGGGCTCCACAGAATCCTTGCTGTACTGCATAACAATCAAAGATTCACATCTACTGTTCAATCAAACTCCGTACCTATTAAAGGTAGCCAAAATACACAGTTAGTCAGAGCAGGCTCGACAGACTTCTTTGTTCTGTCATTGCGAGGTTTTAATTTGTAATCTTACTTTTTATCATCCAGACTCTTGTTAAAGTTTTTTTTTTTTTTTTTTTCCTGACCTGGGAGTTCTTGCTGGTGGGGAATATGTTCGAGTTTTTCTCCTGTCCGATTAACCAGCCCTATAAGAAAATGATTGGACATATGGTTGATACAATAGCTTCCAGAGTAGATAATTCAAGCCTTATAAAGCGTAGGGTGTTAAGACTTTGATTATACGTACAAGGCTTTAAAACTGCCAGTTGTTTAGTTGCCGTTGTTTTTGTTATTTTGATTAGAACTCTTTTCACTATTTTTGTTCATTCTCTTGACCTTGCCCATGTTATGTCTGTATGCTAACTTAAGTGATTGTGTGACATAAGTCACAATGTCCAATTCAAGGGTATAGTTTCTTGAGCAATGGCCGGACAAATCCAGACACATGCTGAAAGTGTTGCTCCTTCTGTGTCTTACAGAGACATTAAAAAAAAAAAAAAAAAAAAGGTGTGCAAAAATGACCCTGGAGGGAATCAGGTGTGACTGTGAGAAACGAAAGAGACGAGAAGTAGGATAATAGAGACAGGTGGGACTGAAGCCCTGCCAGCAAAGGCGACGTGCTTAAAAGCAGGTAAATCTCTACATGCCGCAGCGCTAAAGCGAGAGAAATCACAAGTCTGCAGAAAACCCCTCCCTGAGGTGTGTCGTCGGGTCAAGATGTGCACACTCACACGTACTACATCTTTAAGGCCTCCAATCTATATTTGCCCCACGTTTTATGACTGATTGTGACGCCGGAAAGATATTCTACTTAAGTCATGTGACAAGCAACGGGAAAGAGAAAGAGACAGAGAGAGAGAGAGAGAGAGAGAGAGAGAGAGGAAAGGAGGGAAAGGGAGGGAAAGGGAATAAGACTAAAATCAGTTTAAAGAGGGATCACTGGAGCAGAGTGCAGAAGAGACTAATTGAGGTGAAGGGGGAGCAGAAAAGAGGATATATGTGGTGCAGAGGGGATCATGACCAAGAGAGGAATGAGACAACTGGCCAAGAGAAAGAGGGATTTCACTGGTGTTGTTCATTTGCATTCGTGTTTGCATGCTAAAAATGGAAACCGATATCAACATGTGACATTTTTCCCTTCTGAATGTCCCCATAAAAACATATTCCACTGTTTCCTTTCATCTCATTTACAGGACCTCGCCAGCTTTTCATATTTTATCACTTTACAGCTACAGGATTCGATGCATTTTACTGGGCTTTCACGGGATACCAACATAAGGTGGCACATAATTCTGAAGCGAAAGAAAAAGCTTAGGTTGTTTTCAAATTTGTTTACAAATTAAAATCTGAAAACAAATATGGTACTTGTTGACCACCTGGAGTATGTGTAACTTAATGTCAGTATGAGACATTGGCAGGAAAAAAATAAATTAAAAAATTAAATAAAAAGATGTGCGTCCCCCATATGTTTTGACACAAAACATGTAGGGGACACAGCAAATATGATTTAATCTAGTCAGATGAGAAAGCATAATGCTAAATTGTGTGGAGAAAACTAACACTGTAAATCAAACAGAACATCACAGTAAAGCATGGTGTTAGCAGCATCATGCTGTGGGGATGCTTTTCTTCTGCAGAGTTGGAGTGAAGATGAATGGAGCCAAATATGAGAATCTCTGGCTTGGAAATTGGCATTTGGCCTTAAGTTTTGCAAAAAAAAAAAAAAAAAAAGTATGATCATAAATTTTCATTTTCAGATGCTCAACATTAGTAGAGACTCCAAACAGCTAAGAGCCATAACCACAAAGAAAGTGTCGACTCGGGGAGCTGAACAAAACCGCATGTCTGACTTTGCAGATTTCACTTTCACAGTTTTATAGCACTTTGGGTTTGTCTGCCACATACAATTCTGGTAAATTTTATGAAGTTTGTGCTTGTAAAGTGACAAAATGCAAAAGCCCTTAGGAAGTAGGAAGACTTTTCCAAGACACCGCTGTGATGCAAAGGGGGTCACACTGGCTAGTTGTAGTTTGTTTGCCTGGCTCCGCTGCACCCACTCAACCCTCACATGGGTGTAGTCCAGATTACCCTCATTACCACAGCATTACCACTCACTAGGCATATTCATGATCACAACAGTGTTTCTGTGCATGTCCCTGCATTTATTTAGATGTGTACACATGCAGGTAGATATCGATTAACTGGACACCGTTACTCTTTGTTCTACGCTGATGGTACATTTTTTTAGAGTCAAACGGTCAGTTTTCAAGATTGAAGAATCTGTTGTGCAGCAATTAAACTAATGCCATGGTAAGTCTTGTATGAAATAAAAATGTCTACTTATGCTTGCATGTAAGAAGAGAGAGAAATCAATTTGGATCTTTTTTTTTTTTTTTTTTAACTAAATTTGAACCCCGGTTGTCATTTGGTGCCAAGAATACTGATGAGATTCTACCAGTGGCTGCGAGAGCACAGTGCTGTGAGGAAGTGATGTGAGCTTATGGACTTACTGCAGATCAGGTAGAAATGAGCTGGATTTGCGTGTTCTTGTATTAAGAGAGGCCTGGCCTTGTTAGAGAATCCACAAAGGCTCAGTGTTAAATTAAAGAAAGAAAAAAAAAAAAACTGGCAGAACCTCACAAGCTCTTGATCAACCCCAAATCACTCAAGAAAAAAAAAAAGAAAGAAAGAAACAGGCGAGGGAACCAACTTGAAAAGGAATGACATTTTAGATTAGTATTTATTCTCCAAAATGATATCGGTAATTAGACGAACAGTGATGCTTGGGAATTAGGAGCTTTTTTCTTTGTTGGAGGTGGATAAAAGACAGTTTCTCACAGTGAAACGTGATTCTTGGAATCCCAAAGTCCAAAAAGGGACTTTTGACTGAATCCCTTTCGCATTGGCATGCCTGCAAGTTACTGTTTGACTTCTTATCTGCCTTTCTTCACTGTTTGTTTATTATATTGTAAAACAGCCCTTAAAGCCATTTATGGAAGCCAACATCGATCCTCTCGTCAAGCGTCTCGAGCTGACCAAAATGTGTTATTGCTTAGCAAAAATTACGGCACGATTTGCAGCATGTATGAAGTCTCTTCATCTTATTTTCATCTGAACCTTTAAAATAAGTTTTTACCTCATTCTTTTTGTTGTTGTTTTTAACAGCAAAAAAAAAAAAGTATGTTTCTGCTTAATATAAATAAGGCCCCAGCTCTCTACTGGAAGGCCCTGCACTGTATAAACATTTATCTCTTTTTACCATGCACACTCCAAACCCACATTCTTTCCCGTTATCTTTATTTAGCAACAAGCTTCACTAAGAGCAGCCTGCTGTGGTGTTAGAAATTTCATTCAGGTATTTTCCAGGTCTGGATGTGTAACAATAAACAAAATTCGACGAGGAGACGTTCATCTCAGTAAATTACAGAATGTTCCTAGGATGCCTGTTTGTTTGATGAAAAGTACTTTATGAAAATAACTTTAAAGCAGGCGTCACACAGGCGTTTCATTAAGCTTTCATTTGTGTCCAGACGTCTTTTATCGTTGGTCTGATATACTATTCTAATCTTTAAGGCGAACTCCTGCGACGGATCTGGAGGAGCGAGTGTATGGAGTCTGTCCAGAGCCTTCAGGACGTGGGACCATCTATAGTCGTTGATGCCTGATGGGTGAATTTTCTTCGTCAACTGTAAATCAAGAAAAGGACAATGAACTCTGGGAATTTAAAAAGTGTAGAATTTGGACTAGAAACACGCATAACCCTCCAGGTGTCTGTCACAAAGCAGGAAGGTTTTGCAATTCAGTTTTAAGTAATCTATTGAGCTTTCCAAACTCAATAAATGTTAAGGAAAAAAAAAACTGTTTTGGGCAGAAGCCAAACAGAAGGCAAGGAGGAAGCTTTTAAGATTTCTCCCAGTGATCAACAGTGGGAAACTGAGATATGTGTTCCAGTAAAATAAGCTGGAAGAGCCAGGAGAAACCGACATAGCAGGAATTTCAGGAATATGCATGAGTATCATGCTGAGAAAGTGGCAAAAGTCATAAAGGAGCGGCAGCTCCAGGTAAAAATAGATTGTGCAATCCTGACTATTGTATTGCAAAAATAAAACTGAATATCCTGAGAACTGAGGTCTTCAACTGCAAGTTTCCATCCGTACCGACAAAAGACGTTCTTTTGCCAACTCTGGAAGTCACAATCGCAAACGTCACTCATCTCAACTGTCATGTCCCCCCCCCCCCTTTTCTACAGAAAAATACAACATTTAAATGAGTTACACGTCCAACAAACTCCCTACACATTCTTTGCAGATTGCAGCACTAAATATCAACATATTTCATGGGAATTTTACGTTAAGGACCAACAGAGAATAGTCTATTGCAAACTGGAAGGAAAGAGACGAACGACTTTCAAAACATTTTACAAATGCAATATGCAAAGTGTAAATTGCAGTTATACCCTCTGTTCCCAACCCCATTATTTTGATCCACATGAGTGAAAAAGTAACTAAATGCCTCCAGAGAATAATTAATTAATACATCCTCAAACTGTGCGTAATTTAATCTCAATACAAATCCGTTATAGTGCGACAAAAGCTCTAAACAAACAGACAGAGCTACAAGGAAGTGTGTTAGATTAAAACATGTGTAATGGAATGGCCACGTAAACATTTCCAGTCTACAAAGAAAGAAATAAATTTAAGGAAATGTATTTGGTGAAGTAATTGTTGTGAAAGGTAGTACTCACTCATATGGTGACAATAAATGTCACACTTTTCAGATAGTTAAAAAAAAAAGTCTTCTCTTCACTTTACAATTATGTGCTACTTTTGTTCATCTGGTTTAGCCGTCAACCATAAAATAAAAAAAATAAAAAATAATCAGTTCATTTTAATTTCAAAGTCAAACATCTGTCTAAAGCTTCGACTGTGTATTTGTTTTCAAGCATCTGCTTTTGTTACAGTTCCACAGTAATGCTGCCACATCACTTGGACATGTGCTTCAGCCGAAGTCTTTCAGCCAAAGTTGGTCCTTCTAGTGTGTCAACCCTAACCTCCTTCTTGTGTTTTGTTCGTGAGTGACTCACTCATCTCTGTCCCACAGGGAAAACACGGGACACTTTTACCCCCCTCTGTCGGACCACAACAAACTTTGACCAGGACACTTTACTGGCAGCAGCTTCTCAGGACAATAAACAGGCTGCCGACGGGGATCTTTGACTTTTCCCATAATAAACCAAAATTTGATGCCTCACACGTTGCTCTCATTGGATGATATTTCACTGTAACTTAAAACCCAGCATTATGCTGCCTGAGGCTGTAAGATTATTGAAGTGATTTATTTGGGGGATTGGGGGGAATTTATACTTTGTATAAAAGGAAAGGGACTGTGGTTGGGTTTACAGAGAAGATCATATAAATAAAGCATGTTACTGAAATTTAGATGAGTTATTAAAGCAAACAACATGCCTTGGATGGAAATGTGTATGTGCCAAGTTTTGGTATGATATAGTGGTAGTTTTTGTGCACATTTGCATTTGCATGTGATAAATTTCAATTCTCATAACCTTAAAAAAAACAGCAAAGCAAAATTTTAAAAATCCTTTTATCATTGTTAAAGTGGAATATAATTTTATTCTATATCATGCAGTGTGGGAAAAAAAAAATCCAACTGAATTAATAGAGATTTATGTCTCTGTGTTTTTTTATTTGTTTTCCACCATTTCTGCTGTATTGCCTATAACTGAACTGAAACACTGTGTAAAAATAATAACATTCACATTATGGCTGCCAAAAAGGAAGCATAGTGCAGTCTAATGAGCAAAACCTTAAATATTTTTGTTATTTATTTTTCATGTCATCCAATACTTAATGATTAAGAATCCTCAGGATAATGTCATATTAAATTAAATTAAATTAAATTAAATGTAAAAATTATTGGAGATGGTCATGACCAATTCAATTGTAAATAAAATTAAATGAAAACCATTAAAAAGTTGACTAGACTTGCAAGACTGAGCTGCAGCAAATCATATTATGATGCCGTCAGGAAAAAGAGCTCCAGTTTGAACCTGATTGGTTTATGACTTAATGTGATTTACTGTGTTTCTTCTGTTAAAAGCTTGAAATTAAAGACATTTAGTCTTCATATACTCAACGGCATTGGCTGATATAATCCTTAAGGAGAACATCTGGATTACAGCAACTCTTAGGATACACAGGTCATCCATAATTAAAATCTGATTTTGAAACTCTGCAACTGAGACAGTGAGAAGACCCCCACCGCTGAGCAACGTCTTATCGCTTTATCGTTCACAAACTGGCGTTAATTGGTCGGGGCTAATTGCTGCTAACATGTGGCTCAGAAAACGCGGTATCCTGGAGCCAGAGATATTTCAGAGAGGTCTGAGGGTGGGGGGTGCCGCTAAATGGTGATCTTAAGACATTCCCAGCAGGTTTCCGGTGAAACCGGCCCCTTTTCTGACCAGTTAAATCATTAACGTGATTATTTTCACGTCACTGAGGCCTCAAATCGTATGTCAAGAACACAAAGAAAAGGGTGGCATGCCATGTTTAGGTTATTAACTTGTCAGAAGGAGGCAGGGTTCAGGTTAATGTTTAAATATATTTGGTGCAGATCTCTAATTTTAGCATGACCCCAATAGTCAGTAATCTGAAGCCTGTGTGTGTGTGTGTGTGAGTGTATATTAAACTTCAGTGGTGGCCTTCCATAATGAACCTCCAGCGCATGCACGCGTATTACAAAGAATTGCGGAAAACTTTCATAAACAGTTTGCAGAGCACATATTACACTCATGTTGCTGTACTTTAATTACAAACATCTCAGTTTCGATGCTAACTGACATCAAAAGCTCCTGATTTAACTCATAATATGTGACCTTTTCGCATTAGGGTGTCCTGTTGTGGCCTGTACTGTATTACTATTGCTTATGTATTACTCCAGGCTAATATCCTAACTCCTAAGTGGATTAGGTGTAATCTCCTTACTGTACGCGTACTGTTCATGAACACGTATTGATGGCTGCCTCCAAATCCGGTCAGGAAAACTTTCACCCAGAGCTGCTCTGGTCCTGCCAGGTTTCACCAGCCCGCCAAATGGCCCTCTTCAACATCACAGCACTTCTCAGGAGAGGCAGCATGACAGACGCAACCCGAAGGGGAAACCATGGATCACAAGGCAGCCATATCACATGTCCAAAAGTTGGGGCTGCATCACAGAGCAAGCTGTTGCATCACAGCAGCCGACTCACATTAACCCGTCGTTACAGTACATCTGCTTCGGTAGTTAACTGGAAACACGGGTCGCGTTCGAGCCACTCCTCCACGCCACACGTACTGACAACTCAGTAGACAGAAATGGTGCTATGAGGGAAGAAAACAGCAAAAAAAAAATTAAAAAATGAAATATTCGTAACACCTGTTATAGATTGCCCAAAACGAGACGAGACACAACGACGCAAGATTGTAATATTACTTTCAACTAAACTTCATAGATCAAGCTTGTGGTGAGAAAAGGCCTTCGTTCTGCATTTTTATAGATTTTGCAGAAAACTCAACAAATTGACATTTTTCTTTTTCGGATTTTTCTAATCTCTTCAGTCCTCAGTGTTTCAGCTACGCATGATCTGCAATACAACAATTACTATTCCCCAGTTGCTACTGATAGGATGTGATCTGATTGTGATGTAGCTCAACGTGGCTATTGGTCCTTTAACGATGCAATCTGCTTCCTTCAGCGTCTGAAAAACTTGCGCTCCTTGCATATTGTCTGTGTCTTGTTTGTACTGGAAACCCAAAATGCTGCCAAACAAATTATTTAAGAGTAGCCGGGGCATCCTTTATTCTGGTGTTTTCAAGACGGCAGTCATCTCAAAGAGAAATATCGCAATGTTTCAATATCGCGAGATCTTGTACCACGAGATCCTGGTACACCGATGTACACCAAAGAGGGGAAGAGCGTAGTAGAGGTTTTGAATGCTAATATTTTTTTTCTGAGTCAGTTCTTTTTAGCATAAGCTTTTGTTGCAGTTACATCTGCAGGCATTTTGCGGTTTTATCGACTAGCTTTTCATAACTACTGATTTGCTCCCGTCCTTGTTCTTCTGCAAGACATCTCAAACTCAATCAGATTACATTTTCAGAATAAATCTCTGGTCTTCCAGCAGATTTTCTCTTAGATCTGAACTTCAGCTGAGCCGTTGTAGCACACGAATATGCTTCGATCAGAGTTACTATTCCTGTGAAACTCTGGCTCTACCTATAGGGTTGCAGTCCTGCTAGAATGTGTCCTTTCCAGTTTTTAATTGTTTCCTGGCCTCTAACAGGTTTTCTTCCAAGGATTAGCCTGTATTTAGCTCTATCCATCTTACCATAAGCTCTGATCGGCCTCCTTGTTCATGCTAAAGAAAAGCATCTTCACCTCATTATGTCAGGATGCTTTTCACAAGGTGGATGGAGAGCTGACTGTCACGTGCATTATACTGCATTTGCACTCACAGCACTACGTATCAGCGACACATTAGTTATTTTCTCACTAATCTTTAAGTTAAGAGACCCTGCTTTTGACTAAGTTAGAAAAAACTAACTTTTTTTCTAACTGCTCAAATCCACTTTTTCCTTCTTTCACGTTCTTCCAACTTTTCACCATGACAGATCTAGTCTATCAGGACGCGAAGTAAATGACACAAATAAGCCACTATTGTGCTCCTGAGAAAAGCGCCTAAGTGAAGCGGCTATAATGATTGAGACTCCTCTGTGGAACAATAGCGGAAGAACGGTGGCATTGTTCTTGAGCCACAAGATCCGTGTAGTGGGGGTGGTAGGCTTTATTCTACTGGACTGAGAGGTAAATATGTCCCACTTTAAAACATGGTTGCACTACTTCCTGGTATCTACGCGTGATAAAGAGGATTGGATATGTTGCAGTTACACTGGAAACACTTTTGCGTCCATTACGCTGTTTTTGTTACCACAACGGAATAATGTTTATTGGATAACAGTTTTAATGCAGCACAGCTAATGCAGACTGTGTGAACTGGCATAATGTGTTACGTGTTTGATTTGTCTTGGGGCAAAATAGTACTTATTGTGTACATTTCCAACAACCTCGACTTCTCACTAAAATTATGTGCTACTTAAACTAGCCAGGTGAGTTTATGCCATGATCAAGACTGTTGTGCACTTACTCATATTTCACGTATTCCCAGATTCAGAAACTGTAAGCCCGTCATTTGCAAAGAGCAATCTGTGCTCCTATTTTTCTTTTTTTCACATTTTGTGCTATATGTGGGTGCATCCTTTCTCTTAACTGCGGCTTTATTTAACAACAGATTTATTTGCATGGGAGTAAAAACAGGTGTGCAATCATGTCTAATAACTGTAGGGGGAGCTGAAGAGCAAAAAGTTGCTTTAATCCTTCTATATTCATATTTGAAATCATGCATGAGACAATAAAAATGTTTCCACATTTTTTTTTTCCACAGAGACAGCTTAAATTAAAAAAAAAAAAAAAAAAAGTCTACGTTGATTAGATCAGGATCGCATAAAGATCTTGACCGGTGAAAAAGAGCATCTCAGGATGTCTTGGAGTGTTTGGCATGTTGATGTTACCAAGTGATTCTTTGAGCCTTGTGTGTTTTGGGTTTGCCCCATGCAGATGCCCACCGATCCCTTCAGGCTGGTATTGGAGATATTTGGAGTCACAATGATCAGATCAGAAATGTTCATATTCTTTTTTGCAAATTCAGCCATTTTTTTACTTTACATTATCAACAAAAGGCAAGATAGGTGGATTTATATAGCACTACCTAAGCACAAGTAGGTTCAAAGCACTCTACAAGAAAAAAATAAAGAAGCAGATGTAAATAAAAACAAAATAAAGACTGGGTATTGATTAAAACGGTATGCAAAAAGCGAAAGAAAAATGTAAGCATCACAGAGAAAGAAACCGAGCAGCAGTGCTACCTTAAAATAAATAACTACAACATGCTAAAAATGAATTGATAAGCCACGTGCGGGGCTTTATGGGAAACCGGCAAAAATCAGTAATATGTTTTAAGTCTGGATTTAAAGGCGCCAGCATTTTACTGAACATGTGTGGAGAAAAGACACTGAGTGCTGCCTCCCTTTGTTTAACGCTGCTCCGGGGAAAACAGGTCTGAGGGATTTAAATGGATCACATCTGACCTGAAACCCTGACTTGTATTTAGGTCAAGGACCATTCAGAGCTTTGTGGACCCAAACCAAGATTTTACGACCTGTCCTTTTCCAAACAGGCAGTCTGTCCTTACCTATGCTATTTTGCTGGTAGCAGCTTTTGTGGATGAGCTCCAGCTGCCTGACTGATTTATTTTTACAAAGTCCACAATAAAACCACTGGCAGACTGAAAATCAATTATTCAGCACCACCTTTTTACAGGTTAGACTAGTTCCTGGGCAGTTCAGTTAATATTTCCTTAAAAACTTTCCTGCAACAGTAATTATCAATGACTGTAAGGCACTCAAGATTTCAAGGGTTGGCTGACATTAAAGTAAATTAAACACAACATGTGTGAAACAGGATGACTAAAGACCAAGCCGCATATTTCAGTGTACTTTAACATTAATATATCTGCAAACAGAAGCTATAAATGCAAACTAAATAGTTTGATAGTGCCAATTTAGCCTGATAATTTTTTTTATGTCACAAAGTGTACATTTGGAGACAAAAAAAAAAATATGTTGATTTTCAAATTGTTTTATAAGTTAAGTCTGCTTTAGATTTCTCCTCAGGTTTATCTCTCTGTCTGCTGTGTTCCCCGGTCTGCGTGTTGCTCCTTGTCCACTAATAGTTTCTGACAAACCTCATGGAACAGCAAATGAATATATGCTGAGATCAGGCTATATACAGGTTGACTTTGATAAATGGGTAACTTCTGAAGGTGTTTGGTTGTGCAGGATTTTATTTAAGGGTATCAGGAGTGAAGGCTTCTTAATAAAAAAATTTGTAATATTTTTACTTGCAAGCAAAACTTTGGCCACTATATATCTCCATAAACATTTTGTGGTTGTACCATGACCAAATATGCAAGAGCTGCAGGTGCATGAATGCTTTTGCAAGGCACTGTAACTCCAACTTTAAGGCAAATTAATCAGTAAGAAACAGCATTCCTCTTCTTGTCCGGCTTATCTTTCATTCTCCAAATTATCCAGATCCAGTCACTGTAAAGCCGTCAGACCTCATATTGGGTCTCCTCTCTATTATAAACCAGTGCTTTCTCTTTTCCACAAGCTCCTGTCACCACCCTGACCCCACCTACCTCCAGGGGACAAAGGACATCTCTCTGGGAAAGGCTCCCTCTTGCAGGACTGGAACTGCTCCTGCTATTCGTAGCTTTTGAGTCTGCAATGAATTATATCATCTCGGCTCTTCAGACTGATTCTCATAAGCTCTGCTAGTCCTAGAACAAGCCTGGCATCTTCAGCGAGCCAGAAAACTCTTGTCACACTGTCAAAGTGACTCCTGGCATGGGCAACTTGGAAGATTTGGCTTAGCAGATCTTCTCCGCTCAGCTATGCGGTTTCATTTGGACACGGACCGCGTAAACTGCATATGCAAGAAGCACCAGCACAGTTTTAGACGTGACTGTGTGTATACTGACTGTTTGCAGGTTTGACCAGGTCTGTCAGGCAGACTCCAACTCAAAGACAGAGAGATAAGAGAGCCCACACACACACACACTCACACACACACACACACATATATAAGCTTCCAAGACTAAATTAAATATTTATCAAATTCGGGGAAAAGTTTAGAAGGATTGAAATTTGGCCTTTTAAGATCCCGTCGAGTAGCTTTTTAAAGAGTTCAAAATTACTAACGCAAATATTTATGCTTGCCCTGCATCTTAAATAAAAGAGTCAGTCTCAACGTCTGATTTCATTTTAAAACTGATATTAGTATGCAATCTAAGCTCTTTGTATGCAGAGTTCAAAGAATTATTTCAGTAATTTTGATGATTCAGGCTTAAAGCTAATAAAAAAAAATGTTTCCTAGAACACAAAACTATTAGATAAGACCAATAAAAAGAAGACTTACTCAAAATTTCAGGAGATGATCTCAGCTGGGACTATTCTGTGTGCAACTTGTTGGAATGTTAGAACAATGTTAGCCCCTTTCGAGGGTTTTAGCACTTTCAGAATAACAAGGTAAAAAATTATTTGTTCTTAATGTTTTGTCTGGTAACTACCTAACTAACTAGCAGAATGACTTCCTCCAGATACTCCAGCTATCGCTGTTTATTGTACATCAGCTATTATGCGCAAGCTTGTTTTATGTTTGTGTTGGCCTTGAGATAGACCGGTGACCTTTTCAGGGATGGGGGGAGTCCCACCTCATGCTGACTCCCTGAACTGGTCAAAGTGAGAAGAGACTACGCATGCGTGGATGTAGATGCTATTAAAAGGAACTTTCTATGTTATTTTTGGTCATAACATGCTTCCCACGTCAGACGGTGTCAATGTAACTAATCTCAGCAGAGATTTGCAGAGATTTTGTTTCGAGCGGTGTCCAAACGCCGGATGAAAGATGCTTAATCTAGCTTACAAGATGGTCATTTGGCTAATTTTGGAGATATTAGCGAGGGCGGGCTCACCGAATTCGATACATCTCTGAATTATACGTCTCCCTTTTCTCCCGACCGACAGTCCATCATTTCCCCTTAGCCTCTCAAAACTCCCGTTCCTCCGACTCTCCCCCTGTCTAAAGTGTGTCTCAGTTTAGCTCTGGCTCTCTGTAAGAGAGTCACTGTCATCAGATCCTCCGGTCCTGTGGAGTTCTTGGTATGGCATGTGTTCCCAACTGGCCTTCCAACACACACCCGACCACTCAACTACAAACCTGGCGCTTTCCCGAGGACCACGGTGGGTTGATCTATAGGTCGCAGCTTGCGGGTTATTAATCGACAAAAAAAAAAAAAAAAAATTGGATGCACAACAAAGCGCTTTCAGAGGCAGAACATGAGAATGAAATGTGTGGAACGCTTCTGAGCACACTGCTTTTTTTATTCATATGAGTGTGTAACTGCTTTGATTTTTTTTTCTTTCTTTCTTTTTTCCGCAACCCCTTACTGTAGAGTCCTACTGCTTCTGTAGAGATAATGTCAATGTTGCAGCTCAGGCTTCAGGAAAAAAAAAATACCGTACGTGCTGTAGAGACACAATTTTTGGGCAGAGATAAACCACACCAAGCAATAAATAAATATATATATATATATATATATATATATATATATATACACACACACACACACACACACACACACACACACACACACACACACACTTAAATAAAATGTAAGTCATATTTGACTGTGGCAACACAATCTCAGACTGAGCAGCAGGAACAACTTAACATTTTAGTGAACAAGGATGCAAAAAGCTTTAACAGTAAATATGTCTCAAAGCTGAGATTTTATTTCCTTTTCCTGCTGTTTAATCTCATTGCCTCACTAAAAATATTTTCAGCTGATTCATCTCCGCTTTTATTATAACTCTGACTTCCTTCCTAGAAGGTTCCAGCTTTTTCTTCTGTTTCCTTGATTGCTCTTTAGTTCATGGAGCCTTTTGTTCATTTTTCCTTAGGTCTTTAAAAGTCTTAGCTCTCTCTCTCTCTAATACGGTTGTGTTGTCTACTTTCTTTTCATCATTTTATTTTTGGTGACGAATCTCTCTAATCCCTCCCAGTCTCCTGAAATCTCAAATAAATAAATAAAAATAAACATCAACCATATCCTGTTGAGAGAGAATTTTAATACTTGCTGCTTAGCTCATTTTTCTTCTTCTTCTCTTCCAAATAAATAGAAAAGATGGGGAAGAATGTGAAACTCCACCCTGGAAACCAGGGTGGAGGTTCACATTCATTTGGATTCATTTGGATGGTAAAGTAAATGACAGCCCTGTGATGGGTCATTAACCAGTTCAGGGTATAACCCACCCTTGCTCTGTTGACCAAACGGTCATGCTCCAGAGAACACATGGCGGCTTGTAGCGTTTTAAAACGATCAGCGTGTTCAGACAGCTGGACCTGGTCAGGCTTCTCAGCCAAAGAGTCTCGCTTTGCTGTCGATGTGATTGGATGCTTTTAGCTCAAAGCTCCAAAATACCACTGTGGCCGGTCAAGCTGCCACGACACAGACAGAAAATAGCCCGTTTCCTTTTTTTGTGGAAAAATGTGAACATCGAACCATAAACTTATTTTTATTTGCAGCCTACCCGAACGCCGTGACAGCTGCGTCATCCACTGATGCGTCATCAACACTGATCGAATTCTCAATCGATTTGTTGAGAATCTTTCGGTGCGTTGCTCCACTTTGAGCCGAGGTGCTTTAACACAGCATGTCAACTTGATCAATGTGTGTACGTAGCCTGCCTGCACCACTCCTGCAAGACTGTTACATCTCTCACCACCCCTATGGGAAGCAAAGACAAAGGCCAGTTGCACAGAAAGACAGAGCAGAGCAACACGGGCCAAATATAACTCCGGAGCTGTGTGATCTAAATTGAGTAAAAGCAAGGAAGCAGTTTTTTCTTAGAAAGGGTGCTACAGGGACTCAGCAAAATCTGCAAACCGGCCTCATTTCTCTGGTATAATTTCCTGCCTTTGTATTGATTTTATTTTTATTTTTTTTGTTGTTTTGTGCGCGCAGGCACCAGCATCTGTGCTATTTCAGACGCAGCTAGTTAAAATACATTTCCAAGCATGATGGATGCACCTAAGGGATTACTCTTGCCCTCCAGCCGCCTCTCTCAGAGCCCTTCCACTCTCTGACATCGGCACAGCCGGGCACAAGCGGAGAGATTTAAACTCGCACACATACAGTGAGGTAACCCTGCAATTAGAGATACCGTAATTGTGACTTAGCATCGTAAAAGAGCAGTGCGGCGTTGCCAGGGAAGGGTTGTTGACTGTGGCATTATAACAGGGAACCTAAATGGCATGTGTTTATCTACATTCTGCAGTGCTGAGAGCTGCTGTCTAAAATATCCATCAGGTTCCTGGTAATGGAGTTGACTCAGGCTGTAAAGCTTCAATGGACATCCTCGTTCCACGGCCTCTATCGTGCATTAGGATCAGCAGCAGGGAAGAGCTGAACGTCGTAAAAATATTATATAATTCCTTTATTTGGCTTTGGAGTTGTTGTTTTTTTACAGATTAACCTTTGTCTTCTGCCTGCAATAATTCAGTTACTATGTGGCATGTATTTTTTATGACTAATCCTCAAAGCTACTTACATAAGTGACAATTTAGGGCATAATTATGAAGGTGTCACCTTTGTTTTGTAAATAAATAAACACTCCGCAGTCGAACAATTATATGATAGAGATTTTGTTTTAGCTTATGACTCAGGGTTTGATCCCATATGTACAGATTAATTGAAAGAAATTATTGACTATCCACCTAACCATCCACCTATCAATTCACTTACAGTTATTGGTAATGGGGT
Source organism: Poecilia latipinna (assembly GCF_001443285.1). Taxonomy (NCBI): domain Eukaryota; kingdom Metazoa; phylum Chordata; class Actinopteri; order Cyprinodontiformes; family Poeciliidae; genus Poecilia; species Poecilia latipinna. The sequence goes on along the minus strand of NW_015113510.1, from coordinate 220,210 downwards.
TATATGGGTAAGAGGTTCATGAGGGAAACCTACACACTGGGTATCCCAACTTATTCCAGCCATCCAATCACATTTATGCTAAAAGAAGACCATAAAATGCCAAAGAAGTCTCTGAAGTTCCTAAAATGACATCATGCGACACCCAGTTCAGATCTGCAGTTCTTCTACCTCCAACCAAAGACCGTTCATTCTTTTCTCTTCTTAATCAATTATGGGTTCCTAGTTTCTCACAGTCAACCAAAAGTCCTTCTCCGTAGCTTATCTGCATTCCTCCCATGCCTGAGATTTTTAGATTTAAGATTTTGGGTGATAATTCGGAACAAGACTATTTGTGCTTATGTGACCTTTAACATTCATTACGCTAGTAAAGACCAGTTGAATCTCTTGGGTCTTTGGTAAATTCTATGAGAAATTAACAGTTTGACCGCAGGGCGAGTGTGAAAGCCGGTATAGAAAGAGGTGTTCATTAATGGAAAGGCTGGCAACTGTCCGGGATGTTTTCCGATTTCCGCTCGTGTTCTTTCCACTAAACAATGATAAGCTTGTTTTAGCATGAAAATCAATTGGAAAATGCCTCGTCACTCTTCTTGAGAAAATCTAACAACTGCTCCTGTAAGATTATTCCAGATTTTTTTTCTTTCCGTCATTAAATGCCAATAATTCTTTACTGCAGCAAAACAGGTGCAGTAAAGCGGCACTTTAGCGTCTTAATGACAATCAGTAAAACAACTGCAAAGATGAACCAGGGTTTTCTACATTGCAACTTTGGGCTTAGTTAACAACATAGTTCAATCATTTATTTGAGCTTTTAAATTTCTCATTTTGAGACCAAATGAGGCTCAGATTTTTTTTTTTTATTATTATTTTTTTTCATGCATGTGCTGATAAATAGAACCATGGAAGTAAAACAGGGTGCACTTACTTTTTGTCATGCTGTAACAAAAAGTGGCAAAAAAAAAGTAAAAAAATTGAATACATATGAATTCATGCCACAGAAGGACCTGAAGAATGAAGAATGGGTCTGATAAATATTTTTCAAAGTTGTCACTGGGCCAAACTAAAGATCCAAAGTTCAGGGAATTCGTGGAGGAGGGCAGGGGTGGTAAAATATTCATGTGAGCTGGAAGCAGAGAGCCTGCAGTTCTGGCAAGGCTTGGGCGGCTTTCATTTGGAGTGTTTGCTTGTTTTCTACTAGAGATAGAAAACTTATCAATCTTGATTATGCTAAAACAAATTATATCATTATAGTCTAATTTACATTGTTTGTCAAAGCAAACAAGTAATTTTAATTTCTAAATAAAAAAAAACATCTAAGAAGATCCACGGATTCCTCCCATTTCATCAATAAAGTATAATTATTTCCCAATATTCTCCCTATAAAGTTTTCCCCCACAATAATTAGCTGCAGTAGGAACTCATTTTTCTCTGTGTGTGAGCCAAATGAATGAGAGTTATGATTGCGTAACAGTATTTAACTCCTATTCGCTCCAGTATATCTTTAGCATTAGCCTAAGACGGCATGTAGCTCTAAATGTAGAGTTCATCAGCAGGACAGTTGGTATCCTCGAAATGAAGCTTACAGTTATTGCTACATTTTGACCACTGCAAGAACACTTAGTAGGGTGTGGAATCTCAAGACTTTCAACTGCTTCCATTCACCGCTCCTGTGCTTGCTGCAACCGCAGCACAACCCACTAGTACAAAAGGTTCCAGTGACATAGTCTTTTGAGGTAAAAAAGCAGCACTTGTGCACATCAGATTTAGCAAGCAGTTACTGCCACTGTGGCAACATTACAGGCATTCATCATTTTGATACCGTCATGGAGAGCTTTTAAATATCTGGGTAAGGTGCCGGTCTATAACATCTCCATGCAACTGCCTCAGAAAACATTTCTTTTTGCTTTCTTGCAGACATTTACTCACTGTGTTCCTGATATTTTTCTGAGCTTCAGACATTAAAATAAACATAACAATTTCCACCAACAAGCTATAAGACAATTGGAAAAGCAACGTTGTAAAAAGTAAGAGACATGACCTTTAAAGAACAATTTACAAAAAGTTTTATTTTCAGATTAGCACAAAATTTAAGGCTGGGGTTGGAGAATTATAATGACCAGGTTTAGGGAATGCATCTTCTTTTGGAGAGAAAATGGGAATCTGTGTTTATGTGTGTGGGTAAGACGTTGAGAGAAACAGTGAAATATTCGACACGCTCTAATTGCAGCTTTAGTCTCATGGCTTTAAACGGTCACATTTTCCGTATGTGTTGTAATCGAGGCTGTTGTTGTACCCGACAATATGCTTCTAAACCAGACTCTTCAAGTTATTCACATTCTGTGTACACTGCTTAACTGTGTATCAAGCAGGAACGAGATCATTAGATAGAAACTTAAGTCTATCAAATTTGGCTTTCTTTTTCCCTTCTTAGTGCAACGTTTTTCAGTTTTCCCACCCTCTTTCTCCAATATTTCTACACTTCGCCCTGAAAATCACAGCAATAAAAGTGACACATTTTCAAAAGGCATTTATTCTTCCTCTATTCTGTACATTTTCAATCCCCAGATTCTCATGTTCACATTTTCTTTTTCTGTTTTTTTCTTTTTTTTTTTTTTTTTTACATAACCACAAACCAGAAACCAGATTGTGTTTCCTTTGCACAGTCTTCTAAAACAAACAATGGTCGCTTTTCAGGACTTAAAAGAGTCCGAAGGGGTGAGAATGGATTGCTTTGTCCCATAAAATATCAAGGTGAGATTAGAGCTTATCAGATGTTTGTTTCCATTCAGAAAAAACTGCTTTGCCCTGCAGCTGCTGCTGGACTGAGCAACCAGCGGACTTGGAGGGAGTCTCTGGGTGTTGCAAAATGTCAGAAGGTCAACCGCTGGTGGTTTATGCACATGTACAATGAACACTAAGGTCCACAAAGATGTTACCCACGCGTCTCGAAATCACTGCCTTTCATTTCTGTGCGATGCCACACTTCCATTTTGTTTAACCTAATGTGACCAGAGGAGCAAAATTACAGGAGAGTGCTAACCTTCCAGGAAAGTCCCCATGAGGCGACTGTTTTCCAGCTGTGCCCGTCTTGAGTTCAAAATGAAAAAAATGGAAAAAGCGAGAGCAAACAATGATCAAAATTTTGAAAAAGAAGCAGCAGCAAAGGTTAGCAGAAAGGATTGTTTTTGGAGTGTGGTGTGGCCGGTGAGTGCAGCCAGGGCATTGGAGACAAGGTCACAGCTATAGCTGATGTCACTTCAAATGCCAGTCATTCATGGAGGTATGGGTCATTTCATCAGAGGACATGTGGCACAGAAAGTTCTTGTGGGTGGGGTGGGGGGGCTACCTGAGTTACTTGAAGGTAAATCCTGTGCAACTGGTGATTCTATACCCTACTGCCCCCCTGTGGCCATGGAGCTAATGCTAATGGGTCACTTCAGTGCACTGACCTGGTCAACCGGACTTAAAAAAGTGAGGGATATGTGAAGCTGACGTTTTAACTGAATTTATTTTCAGAAATAAGCTCCTTGGGATATTTGAAAGAAGTAGTAAGTCATTTTTCAGCCGAGGGTGAGATGGGGGGAAAAAATGAGTGCAACAGAGCTAGATAGCAAGTTACAATCTTGCGAATTATCCATCATGTGATTCCATCTCATGAAGAACTTTGCAGCTCCAAAGGAACAGTGAGCAATCCCAGATAAAGCAAATTTGATACCTGGCTGGCAATAATCAGCCGTGAGTCATTTACAGCGCAGTACGTGACAGTTTTCACACATGGCTCTCGCGAGTTGACCCAAAACTTCCCTGACACTTTGATACAGAGAGGGGGGACTTTTTGCGTCACCGCTTCGACAAGTAGCTCTTTTCTTCACGCCGCACAAAGCCTCGACTGTGCTCATAATGGAGTGAAAGAACAGCTGCTGGCATGTCTGCTCCAAGACTGTGAGCCACTCTTAGTGGTGGTTGAAGAAGAAGAAGAAGGGAAAAAAAAAGCCCCCCCTGCAGGTGGCAGCAGGCCCCTCAGCCCCCGGTGTCGAGGCAGCAGCAGCACAGGTGGAGCTCTGCAGCCAGCTGCATCTCGAACCAGACGGACTGTGGATGCCAGCGACGCAGGTGCAGTCTGCTGCCCGGCGAGTGTCTGGTTAGGGTAGACACTGAGGCAGCATCTTCGCCCTGCCTCCATTTGCAGTGCTAATTTATAACATCTGCTTCCTTCTGCTGACGTGACATTAAATAAATGTTTGCTGTCTCTGCTATTAGTCTGCTTCATAAAGTCTTGCACAACAGGTGAGTGGGAGCACATGCACTCCGTGGACACTCATTCATGTCAGCTCCATTAGACTAAACTATGCCGAGTCCCCGGAGTTAATGTTTAGACGCATTATGCCCGCCGAGATACATGCAGCAGTTGGCTGAAGGTCAGGCCCACATGTTCCATGTGATCTCTTTAAAATAGACCCAAAACCGTGTAGATTTAAGCGCTGGGGGGCCGGGGAGGTGGCTCTTTAGGGCAGCCCAGTCCTAACAGCTGGCTGATGGCCCACACATAGCGTTGTGTGGTCTTTCCAACCAACAGCAGCCCAACTGACTTGGCCTTCAAGTCTCAGCAGCTGACTCAGTCAATAACAGACAGACGCTGTAAAAGGGGGAGAGAATCCCAGTTGCTAAGCAGGGCATCAAGTCACAGCGATCAAAAGACGCCAATTTTCAATCCGACTCACGCGCCATTTAATCCGTCGATTTCTTTTGTCAGATTTTAACTTGACGAAAGCAACAGTTTTGGTAAAACACTTCATAACGTTACTAATGCCTTGTTTCTAAATGCGAAAATATTTTGTAAATAATTGCGTTATTATTATTACCGATGAATTATTTTATTTTTTTGTTTTTTCAGCGCATTCACATTAAAGATGATATTAAATGGAAGCAGCTCATCTAGAACCTTTGAGCAGTGTAAATTACATTTTATAAAAAGAAATGATTAAATATTCCATAAACTCAAGAGCTGCTGTTACCATGCTCCCAAGTATAAAGTCCAGATAAGACCTCAGGCGGTTCAGCCGCAATAAATTCAGCTTTATTGGTTTAGAGTCAATTTCAAACCAAAATTATCTTAAAGCACTGTTAAAATGCAGTGCGATTAATCAGATTCAGTTGAGTTCAAATGTATAAAACTACGTCATGATGTAGAGAGTTTGTTGCTTTTCCACACAAAACTCAAGTTTAACAGAAACAGCATCATAACAATACGAGTCAGACTAAGAAAATAGGATAAAAATGGCACTGTTGTTTTTGTGGTTGCTATCATACATGTGTGCTAGCAACGCCTGCATGCTAGCATATAGGTGTGCTCGAAACCACATTTGCTCTGTCACATGCATTTTATCAATATCTCACAGACAAATTATTATTTATTTTTTTTATTAGTCTCTACTTTAGAAACTTGAACCTCTCTGTTTTCCTTGCTGTTTTAATATAATTTAAAGGTGGTTTCAAACCAGGCAGTTTTTCTTGTTTTTTTTTTTTTTTTTGTTATGTTTTGTTTTGTTTTTTTCAAAGTACTTATGTTGCAAAGTACTCATTAAAACTAAAACCAAAAACAAACTTGCGGGACAAAACTGTTGAACAATACACCATCATTATTGAGTCTTTTCACAGAAATACCAAAGCCACAAGATAAAGGAAAATCCTAAGATTTTAGCCTGAGAGCTTCTGCCATGTTAGCTAATAGTGCTAGTGACGTAGTCAAACAGTCGCTGTGGTCTACAGTGCAAACCATTTGAACTTAGAAGCCAAAAAAAACTTTTTATTGACAAGCATTGCTAATATTAGTCGAAAGTAAAACAAGTAGCAAATCCCACACTTTCAATCTGGAACTATAATGGGCTCAACTTGGATGTGATCTCATTCTCAGCTTCAAGCTCCAGTTACAGAGACAAATTGAAAACAGAGTTTGTGTCTGAGCACAAACGGGGAAAAGCGCAACATCGTTTTGCATTGCAAACAGTTAGAACCAAAAGAAAGAAGTTGTTCTGGTATTCCAACTAGTGAATTGTTATATCTTTTGCAGCTGTTACACCTGAATTTCCAACTTTGCAGGACAATGAAGTCTGTTTCTATTCGATTCTGGATCACGCTGTGTTTATTTGCGAGGTCATTATAAGATCAGAGCTTTGACTTCTGAGACAAACCGAGTGCGGCGTCAGTGCAATGTGTTGCTGAAAGGGACGGATATCGAGTTCTGTGGATTTCCATGGCACAAATTGAATTATCACAGTCAGCTTTGACCTTCGTGTCACGTGGATCCCTTTGCTCGTCATAGTGATACTGTACAAACAACTGACAGACAGGCAGGCCAGCAAGCCAGAGGGGTCAGCCGAATTAAAGAGAGAAAGTTCACATGCTATTAGGCCCAAGCAAAAATAGGACACAAAACCACGCACAGATTCGGACGGGCCAGACAAAAGGTTACGATGAGCATTGTTGACCGACCATGCATCTATTTTTGTTGGCCTCCTGCAACAGGTCCCCCTTTTGCACACTAATCTCATCAAAGTTTCTGCTGCATCCTGCTGGGGGCTTTAAATGGCTTTTCCCCCAAAATAGACCTATTATGGAAAGCAGGTGACAAATTGCTGCTGCGCGAGAGCTTGTCAAATGTCTGTTGGAGTTCTCACACCCACGAAACTCATTTTCCAAGGAACTCTACATGCGCTTTCCAGCTCTCTCTAACCATTTTCCTCAGAACCTAGCTTGAGCCAGACCCTGCAGCTGGGTTGGCTGTGAGTGGGTCCGAAAGCTAAAAGTAGATTTTATTCTTGCTGATCTGTTGCCTAGAAAGGTAGCGGAATCTGACGAGGAAACCTCAGACACACCTCAGAGTGGACAGATGTGAGGAATGTCTGCAGAAGAGTCTGAGAGTTCCCTGTGTGGTTTCGGAATGAGGAGCCCTGAGATGTGAAATGAGCAGGAGGCGGCAAGAGAACATGAGAAGGACAGTGTGTGACCGAGAGTGCAAAGTCAAAAAGGGGAGATATAGAGTTAAAGGGAAAGAATGAGCTCATGGCACAGTGTGCGTCTGTGTGAGCTTGTAAGCAGGGAGAAGCGCATTGGCTGCAGCCTCTGACTTTGACCCACACAGACTGCCAGTAAGAAGGCAGCTGACATTTTGGCAGGCTCCCAAACACTTCGGCAACGTGCAGCCTGCCTCGTACGCACCGGCGTCAAAGAAACAGTTACCAGGCACGTCTGTTTTACTGAGTCAACAGCAGCCACTGGTGGACAAGCCCTGACATTCATTCATAAAATCTAACAGACACCAAATTTAGTGGCTGCAAGCAGGAAAAATCTAGAGGAGTGAAAATCCCATGAGTCATGCATGAATCAGACACTCCACCCCCCATTGACCAGCTGCAGACGTAGCATATGATGTACATCCTACGTGTCTTCCTCCCACACCCCCCGTGTGTGTACATGTCTTAGAACCTATATGCACAGAATCCGGCTCAAGCTGAAATAACAAACCTCCACACAAAGACGTCGTCCTCTGTTGCATTCATTTATAACAGAACAACTTACACCAGCCACTGGGATTCTGAAACAATATCAATTACATGCACCAGACTCAGGGAGGGGGTACCTTTATTGCTTTTTTTTTTACCTAAAATGTTAGAATGAAATGTCTTATTGGCCTTACATAAGGATGCCCTATTCTTAAACACCTATCAGTACCTCCTTACTAATACGAGTTTAGATGACTTTGCAGAAAAATCTGGTAAAAAAAAAAAAAACCCAGGTGAGCCCAGGTCTTTTGATATATTCAAGCATTGTGTGTGTTTCTGCATGCTCGTAAAAGTCAAAGAGTGCAGTTTTCCTGGGATTGCTGCTTACGGCAGATCAAATAGTAAGTCTCTCCAGCGAGGCTTGGCGGGGTGTGCCTCGCCGGGTCACAGAGTACAACAGGGGAGGGGAGAGTGTGCGCGCCGTAGCCGGTCTGATCCCAGAGGTGACAGCATCCAGTCATCAGTGAATGCATGAGCAAGTAAACGTAGAAGGAAAAATACGGCAGAGGGTCACAGAAGACGCCAGAGTGACAGAGAGCAGGATAAGTTCCTGTTAGGTGATGCGCTGCAGGACTTTCCGTGTTTGCTAAAAGCGATGTCTCGTCTAAACTTTCAGAAGAAAGAAAATGACGAATCAATGATTCATGATGGCTAAACCTAATCTGCGCACGATGACCAGTGTACTGTGCACTAATGGAAAAGCCGGTATGATTCTGTTTGCATTGAGCCATTCCATTGTTAACCTCACTACATCTGTAGGATTGTACCAGGAGGTACAATTAGGTATAGGTATAATTGTACCATTATATAATTAATCTTCAGCATTGGGGAGAACTATAATGAAGGGGTTAAAGAACATAGGAACTTCTCCATAAGCTTACAGTGGACTCCAGCTAATAAAGGATGTTAAGAACCCCAGCTACCAGGGAAAAGCTAAGACTCCATCCAAGAATGCTTTCTACTGAAGTTCAAACCAAATATGCATTAATATGTATTAATGCTCCTGGCACTACTGCAGAAACTATGAATATGTTTTTCTTCCTTATTTCCACTCAGGGGGGCGGGAGGGGGGGGGTATAAAGCCAATGAGCGGCAAGGAAAATAAATGGCACTCCAGGATTGGCCGCTTTGCAAATGCCAGCCATCTACACGTCAAGCAGAATTGTGCCAAGGTATTTCAGCTTCCTGAGTTGCATGCTTTTAGGTGGATTTTCCAAGAAAATTTGCAGTCATGTTCCACTGAAAAATCTGCAAATAGGTGAATTTAAGTAGGCAGAGTCCCACTGTATAACCAGGTAAAGATATTTTTTTTTTCTCTGATTCTTCACATCATTCACACAGTATGATATGGGAACTGTGGAATATTCAGGACGATGCACAATTCTTGACCGTATTTTGCCATGCTATGTTTTTTTGTTTGTTTGTTTGTTTGTTTTTTTTTGCATTTGGACCAGAAAGGTTAATTTTGGTCTCATCTGTTTGCTTTGGTTGGTGGCAAACTTCCAAATAAGATTTCTTATTGCTTACTTTTTGCCAGACTTCTATAAAGTCCATATCTGCAAGATGCAATGGGTAACGGTCCAGTGTACCTAAGAATCAACGTTACTTTTCACCAGATATCCTAACATTTGGGGCTAAACATACACATTTAATGTAACTTCAACATATTTCATTCAAACAATGCTAAACAATTGTCTGAGATAAAATTCTACAATGTCACCTTCTACAGTAACTGTGGTTACTTCTGAAAAGCAGTTGAAATGCTATCAAATATCTTAATATCAGCAAAAAAAAAAAAGCTGAACCAGTCAATTCACACTTAATGAAATTAATCACACTTATGTTTTCAATTAAAACTGATTTATATCGGGTTTTTTTTTATTTATTTGAAAAGTAATGTTTTCCCTTTTTCACCCAAAATGCTAGAATAAAAGGAGCCTTATTGCCCTTACAGAGAGACACCCTAGTTTTTAACACCTGGGATGTCAGAAGCTACTTTGTAATAGAAAGGAGCTCAGATGACTTTGCTTCATCTTTGACTCCAGGGACACAAAGATCTGGTTAAAAAAAAAAAAACCCAGGTGGTCCAGTTCTGCTTGCTCACTCTTTTGTTGTTTAAGTATTCTACATGTTTCTGCATGCTCAGGAAAATCAGAGAACACATTCATTTTTATTGGGATTACTGCTTGTGGCAGAAAATTATGATTACTTGCAAATCCAATTAGTTGTACCAATGCGTCAGTGCGAGGTTCTGCTGGGGGAAAACTGCATCTGGATGTTACTTTGACACTTGCCACCTAAATAAACATTTTTTGCAAATCCATATGGGCAACCTTTGACCCTAAACTAGCAGGACGGAGGAAGTTAGCTTAAAAACTGCAGAGTAATGTTTCAAAAAACACACACACACAAAAAGAGTCTGAAGTTTTCCGCCAGCATTAATGCACACCAGACAGAAATATGAGGTGAAGCAAGCATATTTCGCATAGACCCCGTCCCACAAACCACTAATTCCTACATTGCTATTACTCCGTTCCAGCACCAGAGACTCCATTACATTCTTCTGTGTTCTTCCTCCAAGTACTGGATTGAAAGTGCCTTGAAAAAATATTCATATTCCTTTAACTTGTTTTGCATTTTGCCCTATTACAGCAAAAAGTATCCATGTACTTTATGGGATTTTGTGTCACAGACCAACACATGGTGTATTACTACGAAGTTGAAGGAAAATAATGTCAGCTTATTTTATTATTTAATTTTTTTTAACCAACAGAAATTTGTGAAGTCCATTTGAATTTAACTATTAGCTATGCATCACATATATAGCATTTCAAAAGAAGTGAGAAAAAGAAAACTGTTGTGGGGAAAAAAAAAGTCATAGGAAGTCGGTTTCCGTCCTCCAAGCCATGTAGATGCATCAAGCATTTGGAATTTTATCGTGCAATCAAGCAATTATGTTACCTTCAGTTGTTATTAAAAAAAATTCTGCTTACATCAAATATAACTTAAAAGAAAATTTGACTTTGCAATTTGACACTTTGAAACTGGCCTCCGTCTCTTTAAGTTCCATTAGGTGAAGCTCACTGGAGGTTGCAGCTCCAAGGAGGAGCTTTTGGTAAATAGGCGGAGTTAGTTTATGATTATAACATGATAGAAAGCGCCAAAATGCCCCACCGCCCCCTACAGATGCGAGGAAGTTTGAAGGGTGTAAATGTTTTTGTAAGGCACTTTAGATCTACTCTGCTGGCACATGGAGGATCTCTAGAAATTAAGCAAAGACTAATTTCTACAGATCCTCCATGCCATTGGCAATACAGTTTTGCTTTTTTTTTTTTTTTTTTCATTTTGCAATGACTCAAACAGTAAATCTGGAAATAATTTGAATTCCACCCTATATTCTTGGATTTAAATTGAACTCTGATAGTAATGACATGAATAATTCGATTCCAAGCAGGCTAGATTGGATTCGATGTAGGGTTTTGTGCTGACTGTGCAAACATACTGAAGCCAGCCAGCCAGCCAGCCAGCCGTCCGTCCAACGAATCTCAGTTCCTAGTACCTTCTTGCTGTGTAGGCCAACAGTTGCACGACTCAGTATCACGCAGTCACACCAAACGTGAGTTTGGCATCAAAAAAAGTTGAAGAATCAGTTATTATTTTTCAATTCAGCATCACGGGAATCTTTTGTTCCTGTCGGTGGATCACACGATCAGGTTTTATTGCTCCTAAGGTTTGGAGTCAACGCAGATCATAACACTATAAAAAGGAGAGATGAGATTATGGCGTATGTGCCTATCAGCTTCCTAGCATTGGATCGTGTTAAGGGGTGGTGATGTCACGAGTTAGCATCCAGCCAAGTAGACTGGCAGCGTCAGATGGGGTGATGATGTTACCACGATCAGGTGCATGGAAACAAATGTTTCAGTTTCTTTATGCAGAGAAACAATCCAGCTTGTATCTCTGCACAAATAGGAATGTGTGGACAGACTTTTTTTTTTTTCCTTCTCTTTTCTACCTGCAGTTCTGGAGGCAATGCATGAGCATAGATGTAACTATCAAACACCTCCCTTTTCCTTTCTCCGTAGCTGAACCTGAGTAGTGTCAACCCCCCCTCCCCGTTTTCTGAGAAGGCGCAGTTACCCCGGCGTGCATATATACAAAGTCTCGTCTGCATGCATTTAATGTCAGAATCCCCTTTATGTGTGGGATTTCGGAGCGCGAGGCAGGGAGTGTGACTAGCAGCGTGACAGAAATGAGTGGGATGGCTGTAGGAGGGAGGGCTGAACAGAACAGAATCAGGGGTGTTAGTGCGACACAAAGACGAGACTGGCAACTGCGCCTCTCTGCAGCTGTGGGCCTACGTGAGCATCGGCAGGAACGCTCTTCTCCTCTCTCCGGCCCCTCCCTTACCCGCGCTCTCATCTCTCCCCCTCGCTGCCTCGCTCATTTGCACCTCCGTATAGACTTTTTGAGGGCCCCCGCCTCCCTTCCTTTGTGCAAATCCTTCTTCCACTGTTCTCTCGTTATTTCAGTCATAACTCCCTTCACTTCTCTCCCACGTCAGGTTGCCAAGCGGCACAGACCTGGACAGGAGAGAGAGATGGGCTCTGCTCAGCCAGCCAACAGATATCCGAGCCGACTGAATGGGGAAGAAAAGAAGGCGAAGATCTGGTTTCCCACACGCACGCACGGCCAATTTGGCCTGAAAAGACAGACGAGAGCCATGTCTGTGTGTGTGTGTTTGTGTGTGTGTGTGTGTGTGTGTGTGTGTGTGTGTGTCTGCACATCACTAAAAGCAAGTTAACTCGTTTTTATGCATGCATGCCACACCATAGGTTCACGTGACAACTCCAGCATGTTAAGAGTGAGCAAACACTGGGCTTTAAGGCCAAGGTCAGAGGTGACACGCAGAAGATCGAGCAGGAGGAGACAAGAGGGAGGAGGAAGAAAGGAGCGTAGATTAGGCGACAGAATGAATACAATGAAGAGATCAGAGGATTCAAGGACAAAATTGAACATAAAAGTAGTTTATACATTGTAGTAAACGTGCAAAAAATTGGGAAGGTGGTGTCAGCGGAGAGCAAATCATAGCAGAGAGATAAATGAGCAGACTCAATGGGCTGATTGTCCTTGTGCCGTTGAGCAGGTGCATTTCTTGGCAGAGGATGGGACTGGCAGGCGCACGTTGCCGTGACTACAGACAGAAGAACGATGCTGACCTCTACAGGCTCAGAGGGAATGTGTTGAAACAAATGCAAGCGTTTACATTGAGCTTGCTTGACAAAAAAAAACATACAGCTTGTCGGAAAGGTATTCACAAAATACTAAAAATTGTGGAATGTATTCATTTTTAGCCCCACGTTGCTTTAAAACTGCCAGAAATACAATCCAGTCCCTCATATTTAGAACTAGAAGTCACCCATGTCGTGAGTTATTTTGCAAAGAATGGGCAAGAAACATGCAATGCCAGGAAGAACAAACCCAGAAACTTTATGATTGTGTAACTGGCTCAGTTGGCTGTAAAGATATATAAATAATGTTTCAAATTAAACAATTTAAAAGCCCAAATTTTAATTTCATTGTATTTTTTTGCATAACTTTGTGTTGGTACATATAAATCCCAAAGTAAATATATTAGAGGTTGTTTTTGTTTTAAGGCAGATGAAGCATTTTTAAAAGGCACTGCAGAAAGACAACCACCTGAAAGTTATGTTCACAGAAAGTTCACAACGTCTTAAAAACAGTAAAATATAATTAAAGTTGCGGTTCATAAAAAAAAAAAAAAAATGATTTCAATCAACATGCACACTATCTGTTTTTCTCTCTCATTGCTTTTGACAGACGCTTGCATTTTTATTTATGTTGTGCACAGCGTTGTGGAAATAAAGACGACTGGAAGACTTGCGTTTCCACAATGAAGCAAATCAGAACAAAAACACTCACAGAAGCAGAACTGGGGTTGGAATGTTTTCTGCAGATGTGACTTTAGGCGACCTAGTTCAAAAAAAAAAAAAAAAAAAATGAAGTGAAAACTAGAAATGAAAAACATTTTTCTGCCCATGTCTGCAGAAATATTTTAACTGCTTTCCGATTGATTGAGTACTTTTCTTACAATATCAATATAAAGAAAAGTTGCAGTTTATTATCCCTAAAAAAAAAAAAAAAAAAAAGACAGGAGCCGTATAAAATTGTAACTTTTTTGGGGGGGATATTCTACAAAACTCCAACATCCACATGTGGGTCGAAAATAATCCAAAGTCATCTTAAATGTAATGTCACGACCACCTTTGATTCTTATCAACTGCGCCTGTCAGTAATAGTTTATGAACCACACAAACTAAATCATAAGTGTCACCGTTTAAAATGATTATTTTTACACAGCAGGACCTTATGTATGTAATTCTGATCTTATTACTTAGAAAAATACTTTGTCATCAAGTTGACGTATTTTAACAACACACTTGCATGCGCTTCCAATTTACCGTGAATTTGCCTGTTCAGACGTCAGTTAAGGTCAGAAGATTAGACAGCAGGTTAAGTTAGGATTAACCGGATAAGCTAAGGTGAGTTGAGAGAGTAAAGTAAAGCAATGCTTCACTGAAGCAGGTTTCGATTTGACATTTGCATTCAGTCTTCTTAAGTTCACACCTACCACCATCATTTAAAAATAAATCTGATTGCAAACGCAGTGCAGCTGTCCCAGTAGGATTTTCCTGAATTATGCTTCCTCAGCCTTAACGCCATAGTTTGCAGAAAGGTTGGAGGATCAAAATGTTCTCACTGTTCGGAGGCAGCAAGTCAGGAGAAATACTTCCACAGGATTACATGTGTACTCTGGCGAAGTGAAGACAGACATTATTACGTGATGAAAAGATGGAGACGGAAAGTATGACGCGTGTCTCCAGAGGCTGTTGTGTCTGAACACGTTTAAAAGAATTCAAGGATCTGGAAGTGAGTACATATTATTATCGCTGCTGTTAAAACATGTGCTTATTTTTATTAAATGCTTTTTTTTTTTTATATCTTACAAATTGTGTCTAAAAGCCGTTTCTGTGCTGCTGTCTTGGCCTGGACGCTCTTGCAAAAGGGGCTTTAAAACTCAAGTGTTTATGAAATGAAATAGGAAAAAATGAATGCGAGACAACTTTGACATTATAAAACCTTGATAATTTACTAAACCTAATGAAAACACAATAAACTAACCGGGTGGCCAGCAAAGAGGCCAACCACAACACTGGAGGACCACCAGGACTCTCTGCCATGTAATGATTGTGTTGAATATTTAACAGCAATGTTCTGTATCCTTCATTTGTATTGACAAAGGAGTATGTTTATAAGATCAGAAGGATTTTCTTCCATTGAGAAAGAAATCAGCACAATAGGCATTATGCTTAATACCTACTGAAATAGGTATTAAGCACACCTATTTTAAAGGGTATGCTATGAAAATATACCTATTTTAATTTTAAATATGCAGAGCACCATATCCACGGGATCCACGTGTTTTAACTAGTTGTGAATCCTTTACAAAGATTTTCTTTAAGTTTGCTTTGATTTAGTTCAGCTTAAGCTACATTTAATATCTTCACATGGTTAACATTTCAGAAGTACACTAAAACATTTTACAGTTTACTGAATTTCAGAGAAAATCTAACAGCAGTAAAATAAGTGCTTTGGATTCCTATTCCTGAGACTTCTTGATGAAAAAAAAAAACAATAAGTCAAAGAAGCACTTCTTATAAAATTTATTTTTATTCCAAAAAGATTTAGAAAATGTAACAATTTTGGCAAAACGTTATTGACAAATATCTAAATATAATTCTAAAGAAAAACAATGGTGGTAATTGCATATGGTACCTATGATTCTCAGTGCTTTAGTTCCTTGAGAAAGACGATTTGCTGAGAAAAAATAAAAAACTAGACAGATCGTAATTCTGCTTTTAAAAGCCTTGTATGTGAGATAATAAAATCACTACCTAGAATATAATATCTTGTGTTTTAAGAAGACCTTATAAACCAAACCCTATTTGTTATTTTAAAAGTTGATATTTTATTAAAAAAAGTTAAAATTAAACCTGAATCGTTCTGAGGTAGAGAAACAAACTCATGCAGAAAAATCATGTGTGATTGCAGCAAAACAGACTGAGCAGGGACAACGACACCGAGGCCAAACCCCTAAAGATACTAAGAGATAATAAAATCTCAAAGGAAGTTGTTTTGCTTTGTATCATAGGTCTGTCTGTGGAGTTTGTCCCCTCTGATAAACGGATGGTACTGCAGTTTGCCGGGCGCTGAGACATACCACATGACCACACCTGTTGGGTTCACTGAAACCACAAACTCAGTGGAGTCTTTCAGCACATCAGTCTGATCAGTGTAGACATCATTCACCTTGGGAAAAAAAAAAAAAAAAAAAAAAAAAAAAAAAAAAAAAAAAAAAAAAATATATTTTTCAAAGAAAACCTTCACAAACTTTAAA
>NW_015113510.1:159175-201108 GCF_001443285.1 Poecilia latipinna | reverse complement strand
TAAGAACAAAAGTAGGTGGACTTTTTTAAAGCCTGTGAAAAAATATTAATTACCTTTTTCCATCCAAGAAAAAAAAAAAAAAAAAAAAAAAAAAAAAAACAAAAAACAGAAGGGATTTTTTGAAAAAAACCCCCACATTAAAAAAAAAAAAAAAAAAAAATCCTGTTAAAGCCTGAGTTACAACCTCGTACTATTAAACGGTGAAAAACTAAATCTCTGAGACCTACCTTGTAGCTGCCAGTGGTGTAGTTGAGTTTGCTCAAGGAGGTGTGGTAGCGATAGGGCATGTCGTTTCGGCGGCTGAAGAATACTAAAGCGCTGGCGTTGTTTGACAGGGGGCGCCAGAACACCTCGATGCCAGACTTCTCCTGGAAGACGGAAAGCAATTTCATTGACAACAATGAGACGAGAAAACGCTTTTCACTGCCATATCCGTCTTCTTTTCCTCACAGCCAACGGCAAAACAGCAGCACCAATCCACACCTTGAGAATGCGTCTCCCCTGGATACCCAGGGGGTCCTGGTTGATGCTGATGATCATCTTGTTTTGAAGGATGCTCCGGGCTCCGCTGCTGATTGTGCGAAGGTCGTTGGACATGAACAGGGGAGCCGCCATGATTGCCCACAAAGCCATCTGAGAACGAGACTGCTCCATACTGAGACCGAAATCTCCGATAACCAGCTGGTGGGAGCAAGGAAATGATCACACAATTAAGAGGGATTACATTTATTAGTAGGTATTCAGACCTTTTTGACAACCACTACGTGCCTACCTGTCATTATGAGCCTGACCGCATCATAAATAGACACACTGAGTTCCTAGACATTTCAGTGAACAACACGTTTCTGGACTCCAGCTTTCAAGAGTTCCCATGGCTCTTTTACTCAAAGTTTGAAGTATAAATACAAAAAGCTGGAAATATGAAAATATGTTTAATGTGGCTATTCCCACTGTAGTTAAGCCTTAAATACTAAAATAACAAAAACCAAAGTCTGGAAGTAACTACCCAAAGAACTTGTTAATAAAGTAACTAAGTAATCAGGGAAATAAGTAACCAAGTCATTCAGTAAGTAATACTTAAACAGGTAAGTTTAGATATAAGTAACAAATTAACAATCACTCACTAAGTATGTTTGGATTGAGAAAGTAAAAAATAATAATAATAATAATACCAAAGAAGCAGCCTGGTTTCTTTCTAACTAAGCTTGTGAGAAATAAGAATGTAACTAAATAACTTATGAGTAACTAAGTAGAAAAGTGACTAGTATATACCTAAGAAACTAACTAAATATGTAGCAAGGCACTGAGTAACCCACTAAGTAACAATGGATGGAAAAATAATCGGAAAACAGTAAAGTTTATTAGGCCGGTGGGACAAACCATGTCAGGGTCGTTCCATCTTCCAGGTCCGGCTGCAGGTGCCAGGACATCCTGGTTTTCAAAAAACCAATCAGCAATGCTCAGCACACTGCTCCAAGAGTCCTGGATGTCGCCATAGTTACGCCAGAGGTTGCAGATCTGCCCGAGTTGAGTGTAATTCACCTGAGACATCAATAGCCATTATTATTATTAAACCACTATACCGTTTCATACCAATGATATTTATAGAGCAAGTTATACACCCACAGGACCAAAGTGCTGTACACAAACATGTAATACAAATATGATCAATCAGTAAATTAATAATCGCAGTAGTATATACAAGTAATAGTAAAAATAACAGAATACATGACAACAAAGTCAACATCTCAGATTGTCTCAAAGGCCAAAGAAAAGAGACACGTCTAAAGCAGGGATATAGCTATAAAACTTTTCCTGATTGTACTAGAACACGGTGTTCGAAACATTTGCCAGTGTTAAACACCTTTGGTGGAAGTCCACCCTGGTAAGCAGGCCAGCTGCAGGAGTAGCCAATGGGGCGGCCCGTTGCGTTTAAAGCCTTTGACATCAGAGGATAACCTGCCAGGAAAAGCAATAAAGGTCAATTAATGTCAGATGGTGAATCACCTCCGAATTCATACCATTAAACTAATGACTCATGCTTTCTTACCCAGCTCCTGCTCGACAGCATTGGAGTAACAGCCGTCAAATTTAAACATGTCCACCTCCCAGTCAGCGAATGTCTGAGCATCTATATCAATCTTATCCACCGTCGTCCCGGGGTACCCCCCACAGGTGTGGGTGCCCATGTCCCCATAGATGCCCAGTTTCAGGCCTCTGTCATGCATGTAGCGCGCCAGCTTATTGATTCCCCCTGGAAACCTGATTTTAACATAGGAAATTAAACATTACCTGCTGAAACTGTGCAGTGCAGGTTTTTCCATGTTACCAACAATGCTAGTTGCTAAAGTCATGATCACACAGTCATAAGAGAGGAATATGTTCCCATTTGTTAAAAAGTAGGTCAGGCACTTATCTCAGCTTTCCACAGATCTCAAAGGTTATTGTTTTTAATCAGACTTCTACTGACTCTGATTTGAAGATACCTGCAGGAAAGCTACAGACAAATGCACTTTGCAGTGATTGTGAAACTGGTTGCACTGCCACCACTTTTGTTTTATTGGCCTGGATATGATAATGTTTTTAACTATACCTTTTAGGGTCAGCCTGCAGCCGTCCATCTTTGTCTCTGTCCATGGATGCCCAGCAGTCATCTATGTTCACGTAGACGTAGCCCAGTTCCTTCCAGCCGTCCTCGTAGAGTCTGTCCGCCATGTCTATAAACAGATTCTCACTGGAGGGAGGAAGGACAGCAACATTCAGCACTGACCCAAATAAGATGTACGGTTTGTAAACATCTAATGAATTTATGCTGCATTTGAATAAAGTTTCCATCCACTATTACTATTAGAAGACACACATTTCTGTTTATTGAACATTGCTTGACTGCTGCTTCTGTGTCAAGAAATGTTCTAAGGTTATTATCTAACGTTATTTTAGGCGTGCTCATTTATGAAAAGCCTGCTTGCCTGATGCAGTTCTTTGGGTCGTTTGTGCAGTCAATGTCACAGCGGAATCGTTCCCATGCCAACCAGCCCATTGGAGGCGTTCTCATCAGTCCATTGTCAAGGGCGAAGGTGGTCATGGTGGCCACAGAGGCAAAAATGAGCACAGCGAAATGCATTCCTGAAGTGGAAAAAAAGGAAAATCTGATTATATAGATGATGCATGAATGAAAGAAAAACAGAAAACCATAAGAATAGAAAACTATAACATGCATAAAATCCTTTTTGCACTTTTGTTAGGCTTCAGCTGCAAACTGTCATTGGGATTTTGTATGATAGACCAAAGCACAGGGGAAAAATGCATGGTAATCAACATTTTTCACTAATAAAAAGCTGAGCTTGCACCTTTTGCTGCAATTGCAGCTGCTATACTTTTGGGTTTTGTCTCTACTGGTTTTTCACCTCTTGGGAAGTTTTTTTTTTTTTTTTTTCATTTATGCTTAGAAAACAGCTCAGGCTCATTTAGATTAGGAGTCAAAGATTCTCAGTTGGTTTTAGGGCAACTCCAGCACATTGATTTGCTTTGATCTAAACCATTTCATTGGGTGAATGTTAAGAACTGTTGTCCTGCTGAAAGGTTAACCTTCCTCTCTGTCTCAGGTCTTTAGCAGCCTGTAACATGTTTTCTTCAATGATTGCCCTATATTATATCCCATCCACCATCCCATCAAGTCTGACCACTTGCCAATCCCAATTGAAGAGAAAGTAGTCCTACGACATGATGCTGCCACCACCGTATTTCACATTGAGGATGGAGTGTTTAAGGGTGATGTGCAGCCTTCAAATATATACGGTGTCTTCATGTACTTTTGTGAAAGTTTAGTTTTGATCTGCCCTGGTCATAAGAAATGTAATTAATATCAGAATACTATCAAGATTTAATCCCACATTTATCAGATTATTCACAATCAACTAGTTTTTGTACATGAAATTTTAATAAATTACACTAAGTTTATTTATAAAGCACCCTTCACAGACAAAGCCACAAAGTGTTTTGCGTCATAAATCACAATTAATGTACACAGACTATAAAAAAACAAGCATCGGACCATTTCATGAACATAAGAGGTTTAAATAACTTTGCAAGAACACTACATGCAATGTGCTGGATTACATCAACACCAAACAGCTATTTACACATCGAAGGTGTGATGATATTTTCTAGGTGTGTTTAATCTTGACAGACACCTTAAACCTCGTGAGTCTCAGCTGACTGGGAGCAGCAAGCAACACCAACCTGCTGAGTGACAATGTTCATCGTGATGTGGTTATTTGACCATCAAAAATGTTGGATTTTGTAGTGTAAGTCTAAATGCTGTGGCAAAAACAACACTGCGCAATAGCTGCACTTATATTTTTAATGAGTAATATTAAAAATATAAGTGCATAATAGTAATGTGGATAAAAAATAGACATACATTTTCGTTATAACAACTTTTTAAGTAATTCTTAAGAATGAAAGTAAAACTGTAAACTTACTGTAGAGCCAAAGCCGCTGTCGATATTCTTCTTATATTGGTTTCTGCTTTAGTCTTCACCTTGCTCAGAAGTTAAGCGTTTAAGAAACGCGAGGCACACAAACATCAGTTATTGAGTCGCTCCTGTAAACACGGAAGTGGTACTCACGTGACTTCTGCTGTCAGGTGACCATACACCGGAAATTAGAACAAGGGAGAGTGCATGTTGCTTATTAATGTTTATTATAACAAATTGAAATAAAACAAGCTTTGTAAAGCGGTCTTTGAAGTAAAATAGATAATTATAATTCATATAATTTTTCGGATCAAATTTAAAAAGCATTAAAAAATTTATTCTTCTTATTGTATTTACATTTAGGAATGAAATAATATAAAATGGGATCAGATTTATTTTATATATATATAAAACAGCAACATAATTAATGTCCCTTAGTTTTTTTATTTTGTTATTTTTGCTTGCTTACTTGTTTTGTTTTGTTGGGGGGGGGGGGGTTTAATACTTGTGAAAACCAAAATCAACATTCTCCTAATCTAAAACAAAATTCTTACATAATAATGTAAACTCTGCTATAATACTATGAAACGACAATCGTTTCCTCATAACTTCTTAGTATGGCTAGAGAGAGAAAAACGATGGGAAATAGTTTCAAGGTAGAAGTCACCAACAATTTATATCAAACTCCCTTTTCAGCGTTTGCATGTAGTGGCAACTGAAGGTATTGTATCATGACAAGTAATGTGCGTAAATTATTGCCTTTTGAGGCAATGTTTCATGTTTGCATTAGGTGACAAGATTTTGTTATTTTAGCGCAACTCAAAATCAAACTGTGTGAAAAATGAGGAATCAAATCACATTGTTGGTTTTATCATGCTTGTTCTCTATTATTGTCAAACAATTATTTAATTATTTTGAGGTGGTGGTTGGGGAGGGGGAAGCCCTAATACATGAGATATTTACGAATATTTGTTTATTCGTTCTCGAAAATTTAGCCAATAAAATTGTTTTAGCAAGTGTATGTTATAAATGTAATTAAAATTTAGGGTATGGAAATGACCAACTGCCATTGTTGCCTGACGCGTGCCGTGGTAGTTCAAACTTTATTTATTAGTTTTTGAAATTATTATTTATCTTACTGTAATGATGCTCAACATCATGAATAAACCTTTCTAAGCACATTATTTTTATATTAATAAAGAAAATAGTTTATTGTGTTCATTCATATAAATGTGGGCAACAGTGAGGCGGTCACATGGTAAAGAGGCAGGAGCTGGTATCTTTTACCTGATTGGCTCCTTTCACCGTAAGATCGTCTGACGTCTAACCATGAACAGGAAGAGCTTGTAATGTCAGTGAGGTGCACACAGCTCAGGGAGAAATGGCAGAAACAAGCCTGGGTAAGATGATAACGCTGTCCTGAACTTCACACACAACCTCAGACGTAGTGAAAGCTGAATATGAGATCTGTTTGGTGGCGTGTTAGTTGGAGAGCAGCAGCTGTACTGATATGCTCCACTGAAATGCTTGCTTTTCTTTTGTACGGCAGACAGACTTCCTGGTTTTAGGTTTCAGCGTGGAACTATTCACACATATTCTACTTTTATCTTAAAGTAACAGGAATAGATTTGAACAAAATTGAAACTGGGGTACAAAGTCCTTTGTAAGCATTCTTAATGGGGTATTGATTATAGATTATCAGTTTTAGTTGAATATGTTGTATGCGAAATAGTTGCAAATATTTCACATCAGTTGCTTACCAACTCTACCACAGAGTCAGATGAGTGTCTTTGTTTTGAAAAGTAAGGTTTAAATCTTTACGATCAAATATCAAGTCAAGTCTAAAATAAAGATATGAAATTCCAGAGTCAATCCAAATGTCCTGAACTTTCAATTTTGATTCACAAACAAATTAAGACAAGATTTTCAGTTTGGTTAAAAACTTATACCAGTTTTGAAAAACAATTAATGCCCTGTGGAATATAATTGTAAAAAAAAAAAAATATTTATTTCAGACAAAAATAGCCTATAAAAATAAAAACTTAAGTGATTTCATTCAAACTTAAGTGATTTCATTCATTAAGGGCCAAAGCTTATCCAGACCAATCATGGGTTCTGGGACAAATCTGGATGAGCTGCCAATGGTGTTTTTGGACTAATTTCGGTGGGCTTGCTGGGAGGACTCACCACTGCGTAATGTTTTTTCCCCATTTGTGGGCAATGCCTCTCATGATGATCTGCTTATTGTCCCATTTCCAAACTGATGGATGTCAAAGACTTTTTTCCCCCAAAAAATACTTCCTTCAAAACACTGCATATAAGCTCTGCTACATAACGCCATTATTAGATACTTGAGGATTTTCATTAATCAGATAACAATCACATTAAAATATCATTCATGCATTTTTATCTTTCTGTTATTGACACAAAACCATTTTTGCCATGAATAAATATCCATTTTAGTAAAATCTGTTCAAATGAAAAAAAAAAACAATTTCCTTTGTTATCTGGGACCTTTGCCTGTAAATAGATCTGATTCAAATGAAAATTATATTTAAACCACTTAATGAAGAATCTAAAAATGTTTATACATCTTCTGGTGAACCAGTGAGTAAAATTTTTACTGGAGCAGTTAGGACTCTGCTTAATTAATTAATTTATTTATTTATTTATTTATTTATTTATTGAAATTCATCAACAAAAATTAAAAAAAATATTGTGAACAGATCTATTGAGGAGGTTGTTTTAAGGGTAATAAATTTATACCTTTTCCATAAAGCAGTTCTGAATAGCATATACATTTTAATGTAGAAAGTAAATAGTAGTTTGAATAGCATAAAATAACTGAATTTTGTTTTTAGGTGCCTTCCGTGTGGTGAAGACCCTCCTCGGAAGTGCAGCAGCTGGTTTTGTGTTCGGACAAGCTGCCTCATACGCAGTCAAGCCCTCTCTGACTGAAGACGTCACTCTGCTGAATGCTGCCACTCGAGCTGCTGGACCTGCTGGTTCAACTGGTGTAGCGGTCGTGGCAGCATGCCTCGTGTTTACATCAGCACTCCTTTCTCTTGGACTGGGTTTCCTCCTCAGTGCCATGGTGCTGAAGCTGCTCAATAAAGCAGGAGTGACCCTGCCGTGGTTGATTGGAGCCATGTCAGGGTCATCAGTCGCATTGGGTGCAGTCGTCACCGGAGGGTTGGAGGGCATCATACCGCCTTGGATCTACATCATGGTTCAGGGTACTCTGGTTCTTATCGTGTACTCGTACTCCAACATCAGTGACATGACAACAGCTCTGTTAATCATCTTCACCACTCTGTACACCAGTGTTATGTTTGGACGATTGGGTGCCATACTTGGGTTCTTCTGTATGGGACTGACCATCATCGTTCTCTTTGCTCTACGACGAGCTCTAAAAGCAAGGTCGCCACCAAAACCAGAATCTAAAACCAGGTGCAAATTGTTGGAGAGGATCTTCTTCTACTCTGTTTTTGTGGCAGTTTTGGGTTTTTTTGTTGGTTTGGGTTCAGGTGGGGCAGAAGAAGGCACAAAAACACAAGTGATTTTAATTCTACAGTCCGTTCTTTGGGTGGGATTTCTGTCTGCGGGACTGTTGGGGGCTGGCCTGGGAACTGTGGCCATGGTTGGACTGGGGCCAGAGGTGGCTGGAAAGGTTTGTGTGGGAGCTGTGGTAATAACATCAATAGCCCTGAGAGTTGTTGTACTTTTGAGCCCTGCTCTAGGACTGAGAAGCTGCTCCGGAGCAGCTTTAGGAGCAACTACAGCTGCAGGAGTGTCACTGGGTGCTGCGAGTGTTTCAGCCAAGCAAACATTTGGGTCTAGGAATTCAACATTGGTACTTTTAGGTTCCGTTATCTTGGGTGTACTTGTAGCCCTTGAGGTTCCAGGACTGACATCAACGCAGCTGACAACCTCTGAGCTGGTAACGGTGACAATCACTGCAGTGGGGGCATTCGTCTTGGGTGCTCCAAAGAGTCCGTTCCACACTAAGGTGAATCTACAGCAGGGGCTTCTCACAGGGGCGGAGCTAATTAAAGGAATCGGCATGGAGACGGTCACCGCAGCAGCGGCGCCTATTGGAGCCGGGGCTCTGGGGGCCGCAGCGTTGGGCACGGCAGCTCTGGGGACGCTGGGTACCGTAGGAGTTCTGGTGGCTATAGCGTTGGCTTTGGGAAGCGCTCTCAGTGGTATGCTAGAAAAATCACCATCAACAACCAACACACACAGAGACTGAATGACGACTGAGTTTACATCTGTTTCTACGACTGGAATCAAACTCCAGCATTTTGCTGCTGCCAGTATTTTTCTAACAAAGAGGAATGATAATATTTTTTTGTTTTGTGTAGATATTTAGTATTTGTGTGTCATAAGAACCATATAGTTTTGTCCACCAGGAAACCTTGGTATTTGTGTCCTTTTCAGGACTTAAATTATTTTTCTGTGAAATGATGGCGAATCAATAAAAACACTTTTTTTTGTCATGTGCCTTAATGAGACCCCCTCGTCTGTCTTTTTCTCACTTCTGCGCACATCACATTTCCCAAGACATGGCTGTGAGATTTTAGTGTCATCTTAACAACAGTAACAGAGGATTAGCTGTTTACCAGTGGGAGATGTTGGGGGTGGGAGGTAACAGAGGACTTACCAGAGCACAGAAGAGCATCAGAGAAGTGATTCTGGTTTTTAGACACAACCTTGTGATGCTGTTTACCCGTTTTGAACATGCATTACTTTCAAAAGGGTAGCTGCACATGGCTCCTTTCTACTGCAAATTCAACAGGATTTGGATACTGCAGGCCATATTTTCACTATGAAGTTTTAGTTTGGGAAGAACAAGAATGAGCAAATGATCCTAAATGTCATACAAGGTAAGAACCTTTTATGATGGATTTATATTCACCCAGGGACTGATTTCTTTTTTTATATATACATTTGATTGAAATGTTTGCATCTTTTCAGAGGATTTTACCATACGTTTGGGAATACCGTCGGAGAAACCAAATGGAGTACCTTTAAATGAGCAGCATGTCTGTGGACCGTGTCAATACAACAAACGCAGAGCAGTCCACCGAGTGCTCTGCAGAGTATTCAGGACCGGCTCCCAGTGATCCGAGCCATACCCGGGATGTGGCTGTCCTCCAGTCCAGCTGCTGCCGCTGCCTGCCCCGGTCAGTGCGACTTACCTTTACCCCCGAGTCCTTGGAGAGGCTGTACCAGAACTACTTTCGTCGGCAGAGAGAAGAGAACCTGCTGGTCTTGGTGTTATTTGCAGCCCTCTTCAACAGCTTCATTATCATTATGTGTGCAGTGGTGTACACCGAGGACAAACTGGCCATGGTGGTGGTCGCTGCTGTGGGGCTGGCAGCGGATGTAGTTCTCTACCTGCTCTGCTGGTTCCAAAAACTCCCTACATCCCCCGTGGCACGAGGAGCGACGCCATATGTGCTGTGGCTGATGGTCACCATCCATGTCTTGTGTTACATGGGACTGAACTACGAGCGATTCTCTGATGCAAGCGACTCTGTGGGCTGGCAGGCTTTCTTCAGCTTCTCCAGCTTTCTGACCTTACCGCTGAATCTGCTGCCCCTCGTCCTCCTCGCAACGCTCTCCTGTGGGATACACACCCTGACACTGGGGGTCACTGTGGCTCAAAGGTTTGGGGATAATCTCCAGGGGCCCATGCTGGTGAGACAGGTAAAGAAATGCAGGTGTCACGAAAGGTGACAGTCGAACTGCAGCAAGAGAGAAGTAAAATTTCACAACAGTTTAGATGTTGCATGACTCTGTGCTTTTTTGTTATTTATAATATTTCATTGATCAAAACTGTAATACACCCTGGTACACATTCTGCATTTATCATTCATCAACAAAATATATGACTCTCACGTTTAGGAGTCCATCAATATTCAGCTGAAAGCAGCAAATTATATTATTACAGACAAAGGGTGGAGAGCACCTAACTACAGGAAGAAAAATATGAGATTTCCTCTTTTTCTTCAGCTGCTGGCCAATGTGATGCTGTACCTGTGTGCAGCCACGGTGGGCGTGATGTCATTTTACATGGCCGACAGGAAGTACAGAACAGCGTTTTTGGAAGCTCGTCAGTCTCTGCAGGTTAAACTGACTCTGGAGGACCAGAGCACCCAGCAGGTAACGTGACTCAGGAGAACAATGTGACTTTCAGGAGACCTAAACTAACCTTAGCCACTGCTTTCCCTCCTAATCGTAACCTATCATTCATCCAAATATTGTGACCTTATCCGACATACAGTGTAATTGTTTACGTCATTGAGACACTCTTTATGCATTTTCCCATGAACCTGCGCCCAAATGGATCAGATGATGACAGAACGTCCTTAATTGCCCTGTGTTTTCCTCTGCTGCTGGCTAATAGGTTGATTAGACAGGCCGTTGTTTTCATCAGTGGATCAGTCATCAGGGACTTGTGAAAATAATGTCATCTCAGCTGTTGGGCAATAAATGCAGATATGCTTTGTGTCTCTTGGGCAACATACCATATAAGCTGATTAGCTTATCAAATATTTATTTTAATTCAGCTTTACAATTTTGCATTTAGTGTTGCGTTTTGTTTCTGTTGCATCTACTTATGTAGAAATGCCAAAGCATGTTTATATGTTAGAATGGCCTTGTCAGAGTCCAGTGCTTATCACACTTCAATTTTTTTTTTTATTTGTAAAATTATTTGAAAACCATGTGTTATTTTTCTCTTCCACTTAACAACTGTGCAACACATTGTGCTGTTTTGTTGGTCTGTAACATCAAATCTCAATAAAAAAATTTTGAATGTTGAAATCTGTGAAGCAAATTGAAAAACATTTAAGCTTTAAAACAGTTGTCTTCCTTGTAGTTTAAAAAAATAGAGAGTTGCAAACTAAATCTCAAGTGACATGTTTAGTGATTAAAAAAGAGAAGAAATATGTCAACCTGACCAGAATATTTTCAGAACCACAGATTAATAGCTTTACATGTTGGGCACTCAGACGTCTTTTTCTGTTTCATGTTAATTGAACACGCACACCCTTCCCTTTCCCTTCCACCCCCCCATGTAGGAGGAACTGTTGCTCTCCATCCTGCCGAAGCATATCGCAGACGAGATGCTGCAGGGCATGAAGAACCAGGCCAATCAGAACGAGGTCCAGCAGCAGCAGCAGTTCAACACCATGTACATGTACCGCCATGAAAACGTCAGGTCTGGCTCACAAAATCAACTTTAATGCTACCCAAGAGTTGTGATTTTTGTAAGTGAAAGATGCTTGCTGGAGGTCATGTTGTTTCTCCTCTGTATATGCCTTTTGGTTTCAGTATACTCTTTGCAGACATCGTGGGCTTCACCCAGTTATCCTCAGCCTGTAGTGCACAAGAGCTGGTGAAGCTGCTCAACGAACTGTTTGCCCGCTTCGATAAACTGGCCTCAGTGAGTATCAGCAATGAATGATTACCTTAATCATGTTTCGTTTAGTGCTGTAAACAGTTATTAGCACCCTACGGCCTTGTGTTTTAAATTAATCTTTGTATGCAGTAGAACAATCTTAATCTTCAAGCAATAACAAAAAAAAGTCTGTCTTTGCACTGTTAAATATAGAAAAACAATCACCAGTTGCAAAATCATCGTTATCAATAGTAATGCTTTTAAAATAAATGCAACTGAAGTATTTTTAAGGTGTCCTTTTTATTTAGCAGTCTATGACTTCTGCTTTCCTGAGTTGAAAATTTCATATGATTCTGCTAGCCACAAAGACAAGCCACCGATTCTCAGTCTTTAATGGAGACGTTATTGTCTCGATTAGGAAATTGAAAATTAAGCAAATAATCAAACTAATACAAAACTGATATTCACACAAGCATATTTGCAAGCAGACAAATGTGCAGCCAGAATGTAAAACAACATCCTCTGAAGTGCATGACTTCTGTGCATAATACTGCCCAGTGTCTTACTAGCATAACCAGGTTTTAGAAGATACCATAGTAAAGACAGTTATAACAGATTCACATAAACTGTCTAGACATCTTGATCACGAAACAGTAGAACTCAAAATCTGTTGCTTTAATTTTTGTTGTTTTTTTTTACTTTTATTACAAAGGACTGATTTTTCCTGTTTTTTGACAGGCCTTATTACCAGTACTTTCAACCTGGCGCAACAGCTAAAAAAGCAGTGATCAGTAAGAATACTTGCGCCTTTGTTCTGAGATCTTTGTTTATAGATCTGCTTGAAGTTATTCAAATTGTTAGCCACAAGGTTATTTTTTTCTTTGTGTCTTCTTTTACGTTTCTGTTGTTATTTTGTCTTGACAAAATGTTAAGATAACCATTATGTGCCAACCAGGTTTATGGAAGGCATGTCAAAAAATAAAGCATTTTTGGTCAACAAAATCACACTTTCTTCTTCGCCATCTTGTGTCCAGACTGAAATCCTATAAAAAACCTGTGAAATTAGCCTAAAATAGGCGTCCTTGATCTTTTTATAGCAATGGCTGAATAAAAACCCAACACACAGTCAACAGAGTACAGTCATTGAAAGGTTAAATTTTGAAAATGTCAGTGTGTTATTTTTGTAGCTGCAGTTTTTCGATCAGAATAGAATGTACTGTTGTGCACTCATTTTAATTTTTCATTGGTTGTGCATTCTCAATAGATATATCTACACAAAAAAAATCTACAAAACCCACTGAAACTTCTATGAATTTGCACAAACCTAAGACGCCAAGTTTAATCAGTCCCCGTATTAATAATTGTTTCTTTATGTCCAATCTCTTTTTATAGAGACTTTTGCAAATTAAATGTTTTCGTTGTTCCGCAGCAACATCACCAACTGAGAATTAAGATTCTTGGAGACTGTTACTACTGCATCTGTGGTCTGCCAGACTTCAGGGAAGACCATGCTGTTTGCTCTATAATGATGGGCCTTTCAATGGTGGAGGCTATTTCGTAAGTAGTGCCTCCTTTGAAAAATATGTAAAGTGAAAAAGAAAATAGTTCTCTGCTTCCCTGATATGGAGATAATGTAAAAAATGATCTCTTATAACAGGGGGGAAATTTGACAGCAAATAATGAAGTACAGAGTTCTACTCTCAATATCAGAGTATTGGAGTTTGGTGAGGAACAGTCAAATGGGTGTAGAAAATAATTCTTCCTCTATTTCAACAGGTACGTGCGCGAAAAGACAAAAACCGACGTGGACATGCGCGTGGGTGTTCACACAGGCACTGTGCTCGGCGGAGTCCTCGGTCAGAAGCGCTGGCAGTTTGACGTTTGGTCAACAGATGTCACTGTGGCCAATAAGATGGAGTCTGGAGGAATCCCTGGGTAGGAAAATAAAAATAAGATCTTACACTTAGCAGTCAACTCCTTGTGTCTTAAAACATTTATACGCTTCACAGGAGAGTGCACATTTCCCAGAGCACTAAGGACAGTCTGCATGGGGAATTCGAGGTAGAGCCTGGAAACGGGGGAGAGAGGTGCGAGTACCTGCTGGAGAAAGGAATTGACACTTACCTGGTTCTCAAACCCAAACAGGAAGCAAATGGACTCAATGGAACCGTAAGTTACTTTTAGCTTAAAAGAACATTGATGCTAGCCTGTAGTAAAGATGAAAATAAACAACAATTGGTTTTAATGTCATAGATAAATATCCCTTTTTTGTTTTTTGTTGTTTTTTTTATACCTCAGACACCTGGGGCACTGACCAGCAGAAATTCAAATCAGGTGATCAATACAACGATGACCAATGGGAACACAGTCTCACCTCAGTCAATGCTGACTAGCCCTAAACAGGAGGTAGATAAAATTGTATGTCTGTTTTTTTGTTGTCTACTTTTTTGTTGCAAAGCTAATGCTGAACGCGACCTTGGCATTAAAATAATAATAATTAAAAAAAAATCTATGAGGTAACTTGATAACCTTATATGCACATTTTATTTCTGTTTTGTTTGCAAATAATCTCAGAGAAATAAAATGGCTGACGAACAAGCAATCAATAGACGACTGCAGCAGGAACTTCTGGACAGAGAATCTCAGCAAATGTAAGATGCGTCATCAATTAGTGAACTTTTAAAGCAAACATGTGACATGTTTGTCCTCCCTATGCGGATGCCATTTTTTATATACATTATCTCCCAGTATCCGGTGTTGAGTTGTGTTGTTTTGAAACAGAATGAAGGATCAAATCAACCCCGTTTCACTGCGCTTTGTGGATGGAAAGTTAGAGGAGCACTACTCCTCGGAGAAGGAGAAGAGAAGTGGCGCGGCCTTCAGCTGCTGTGTCATTGTGCTCTTTTTCATCACAGCAATGGAAGTGTTTATTGACCCACTGTGAGTTGGTGTTTAGTCGCTGAATGTTGTTGCAAGCATCTAATTCTCAATTTATTTGTAGTGATTTTAATAGTTTCATGCGTTCTTTACCCAGGTTGGTTGTGAACTACGTGACTCTCGCTGTTGGCCAGCTGTTGTTGCTTATTCTCACAGTTTGCTCCCTAGCTGCAATCTTTCCTAGGGTGAGAACTTAAGCATTAATCTATTAATCATTCTTAACCACAAGCCTCTTTGTTTTTTGTTTTTTTTACTGTAAAGACAGAAAATTCCCTTTTCAATTTTTCCATTTCTTGATTTGTGTTATTTATGGTTTGCTTGTTACAGATGTTCTCTAAGAGGTTGGTTTCCTTCTCAATGTGGATCGACCGTACACGGTGGGCTCGGAACACGTGGGCCATGGCAGCCATATTTGTTCTAACCATGGCCGTAATAGCCGACATGGTAAGACCGAAGGACATCTTGGCAAACGCAGAATCTCCATGAATGCTGACTGTTGCGATCAAAGGAATGAATCCGTTTTTATGTTGTACACTTTTATCTCCATTTATTCAGAACTGAAAAATGTCACCATTCCAAGCGGTTGTGTTGTGTGTGTGTGTGTGTGTGTGCTGATTTCCATTAGTGAGTTTCCACTTTCCCATCATCAGGTTATCACTGCCTGCTACACTTTTCACTGCATGCTCCCAGTGGAGTCCATTAGCTGTCTGTCTCGCTGCCTGCTGCCTAATTTGTCACAGCCTCACAGGGAAACCTGCTACACACACTGCTGAGTTTTGTCACGTAGATGCAAGAATGAACCTTCATTTTTGTGTCTTGGTGGACAGGCATGGATGACAGTCCATCTTCAAAGAGCCCCTAAAATCATGAACTTCTTATTTCCTCAAAACATGTAACTGTGTGCGTGTAATGTTGCAACTTGATTTAGAATTTGCTACTGGGCAATACCAGGAATATTAATATTAATATTTCGAAACCTAAACACCACAAAATAAACCCTATACTTTACAAATTGGGGCAAAAACAGTGTAAGGGTTGAATGTATTTTTCAATGACTTCTCAGAAGCAGGACAACTCAATGGAAAGTGCAATGGCAGACATGAATGTATACACAGATTTGATCTTTTTGCAAAAATAAAAAATAAGAGCTATTTATAACATTTATCTATTTGAGTTATTCCCATTTAGATCAGGACAGCTGGGCAAGAGGACAGCAACATAAATACATTACATTTAGCAGCAAAAGATGAAGCATATTAAGAATTGTTTGTACTAAAATCACTTGCACACAAATGAGGTGGATTCCAACAATTTTACAGTAGCTAAATTTGTTATTTAGTTCATACATTTGATGCCAAAAACCTAAATACTTGCTCATCTAGTTCAGTTATTGCATTACTGACGTAATCGCAGATTGTAAGTTTCACATTTATTTGTTAAAAGGTATGTCGCCTCAGCTGGGATAACACCCAAAATGGCTTTGCATGTAAACACATACCAGTGACTAAGGTCTAGGGCGGTAATTACCTTTTCCGCAGGGGAAGGAAATAAACTCATTATCCCATAACTACTTGTGGTGGAATCATGTCCCAAGTAAAACTTACAATGAAGTTTTTAATCCACTTCTACAGTTTGTTTTTTTCAGCTCAATTTTTTTATTGCTTTTGTAAATATATTTAATATTTCTGACAGTATTTTAGTTTGTAACATAAAGAATATAAAGTAATTAGTGTCAGAAGATTTAATGTTTTTCAGTAAATGTTTTTATATGAATTAACACCCGTTACTCCTGTTGCCAATGTTCTCCGTATCTTTGATTTTTCCAGCTAAGTTGTGTCCCGCCTTCACTGAGGCTCTTTAACAGTACCTTTGGCCCGATGCTGGAGTCTCTTGGCGACCGAGGCTGTGCGGAAAATCCAAAGTATTACAGCTTCATGGCTGTGATGTCACTCATCGCAACCGCCATGCTGGTTCAGGTCAGCCACCTGATCAAACTGGGCCTCATGGTGTTAGTTGTCACAGCAACAGGAGCAGTAAATATTTACAGCTGGAGTGACATATACGACTTGTATGATTTTATACAGTTTGCCTCCTACAGGTAAGGAAGAGGGGAATATTAATGCAAGACTTTTTTTTTTTTTTGCCTGCATGTTGCTATGGATTTTTAGTGGGGTGTGCACGTGTCATTTCTAATGTTGGCCCTCTCCATGTATTTTCAGAACATCCATAGTGCCATCAAAGTATCTCATGACAATGATGATTATCGTCATGATGATAAGCTTTTACGTCTTTGCTCGCCATGTGAGTAAAACTAGGGGATCACTCGACGACACTTTCACTACTGATTTCAAAAATATTCTTGTTTTATGACTTCCCTTCTACCAAACTTGCATTTGTGTAGCTGGAGCGTCAGTCCAGGAAGCTGTTCTTGTGGAAGATTGGGGTTCACGACCAGAAGGAGCGGGTGTTCGAGATGAGGCGCTGGAACGAGGCACTGGTGACCAACATGCTGCCAGAGCATGTGGCCAAACACTTTCTGGGCACTAAAATGAGAGACGAGGTACAAATCAAGCCAAGTCAAGTCCAAGTTTATTTCCAAAGCACATTTAAAACAACAGTATGACAAAATAGTCGATCAAAGTGCTGCTCAAGGTGTAACTCATCACTAGCCTAACAATGGAAAAAACAAAAAGTGGAATACAATGAATAACTATGACAAACTGCCACACGGAATATGTGTTGAAGATTCTTCCTTGCGTAAATGTGTGTAAGAATCTAATGAATCAATGGCATGATGGATCTGAGTTGGTTTGCTTACAACAAAACTAACAGATCATTTTAATAGAAATAAATGAAAGTTTTTTTGTTTTTTTTAATGCATGCATCCTGCAGTGCACCCAACCTATTTGGGAATATAACATGTTTGTTTTTACCTACATTGTGTTTTTTTTTTTTGTGCCATTCTTTTGAAACGCAATCAATGTGTTATAAAAGAGCTTAGATCCTATTACTATGCAATCCATTGCATTTCAGTGCCATCTTGTGGTTTGTTCCATAATTACATATTTAATCCTCTGAAATATAAAAAAAAATATGCATTGTCATAAAAGTCAGCACTAGTTACTTTAATGTAATTATTTTTGTTGCAGGAGCTGTACAGTCAGTCTTACGATGAAATTGGTGTGATGTTTGCCTCCATTCCAAACTTTTCTGATTTCTACACCGAAGAGAGCATCAACAACGGAGGCATCGAGTGTCTCAGGATCCTCAATGAGATCATTTCAGATTTTGACAGCGTGAGTTGTGGCCTCCTATCATAATGGACACGAATGATCTGTTTGCATTTTTTTTTTTTTTTTTTTTTTTCCAGGGGTTCAATGATCAAACAGTAAAAAAGTTTTTACTTGCACAGGTTTGAATTTACAGTGGATTTCTACTCATTTCATAAAGGGTCAAAACTGTACATGCAGCCCCACTAAAGCTTGTTAAAAGGTGTTTTATAAAGTTCAAGAGAAACCGTATACTTTTTAGCAATGAAAAAAGGTCCTGGCAAATGTTTTGCACAGATTTTTGACAATCACATATTAGAAATACAGACTAAAATGCTCCTATTTAACGCCATAATCTCTGTAGCCACAATGAAAAGGCTTTGTGGATAAATAGTAGAGTCGAATCACATCGAAATTATATGCGGATTGTCAAGCAATCTGGTGGTAGTGACATCATGACAAGGGTTTATTTTGCTGTCAGTGGTACTGATGCATTTAACATGTTTCTTAGTAATATAAAATAATGAAATTAGAGAACCTTTAAGCCTCACCTTATATCAACCAATAACTGGATAAAACTTGGACGCAACTGAGTGTTGAGCAGGACAATAATACCACAGGATTAACATTAAGCTTATTGACTGACCCCTGACCTCAACCATATGGAACATTTATGGATCCTGCTTAAGCAACGAGTCTATGCCATGAAGCCAAACAATTCAAATGACCTCTACCCTTTATGCTAAGAAGAGAGGTCAAATTGTCCAGATTTAAATATTTCGCAGCCTGGGAGATGGCTCCAGGCAGATTCTCAGGATTGTGTTGTGAGATACTTAACCGAATATTAGCGTGTATGTGTTTACTTAGTTATCCTGGATTATGGCCCACCCTATCCCACATATTTAAACATCATTTATGCTGTGCAGTCCTTTCACCATGGACAAAGAAGGGTTTTGAGATGCACTATCCAAAACCTAAAATAATTAGGTTATGGATCATGCGATCATGGTTACGTTCACGATCACATGAATGTAACCACGTGATCAGAGAACTATATTAAAAAATGTTTTTGTACCCTGCAACAATGCAATGATAAAGGGGAATAGTCAACAGACGGAGTAATGGATGGATGGATAGATTTATTGTTGTTTCTGTAACACCTAAATTAAGAATAGCAAATACCTCTTTTGCTCACCAGTTATTGGACCGAGATGAGTTCAGGTGTATCACAAAGATCAAGACGATAGGAAGCACATACATGGCTGCCTCTGGACTAACGCCCGAAAGCAACACCAATGGATATGGCAGCCGTAAGGTGTGATCCTGTCTTGTTTTTATCTACATACTCCAATTTGTGCCACACAAAGTGATATTAACACAACAAAGTTGCATTCTGTTGTTCCACAGCCAGAAGACCAGTCACTCACTGAACGCTGGCAGCACCTGTCTGAGCTGGCAGATTTTGCCCTGGCCATGAAGGTCACTCTTGATAACCTCAACAAGCAGTCCTTCAACAACTTCATGCTACGGATCGGTCAGTGAGCCTGGAAGAAGGTGCCTCTCTTTTTGAGTCTTTGCACACGTTACGATCTTTTCATGTCGATTCCTTTAGGTTTGAATAAAGGAGCTGTTCTGGCTGGAGTAATTGGAGCCCGTAAACCTCACTATGACATCTGGGGTAACACAGTCAATGTGGCCAGTAGAATGGAGTCAACTGGTGTGATGGGCAACATCCAGGTAGCTCAAACATAGACATCTTTCAATGTCGAATGGGACAATTGATTTTCAAATTACCTTTACCACCCACCATTTCCCTAACCTTAAACCATCATTTCTAAATGTCAAATATTAACAATCTTAACTGTAAAGCTAAATCTAAACCCTTAAATATGTCTTTACGTATGGGTGATTACAAGCTTCATACCATTTTGAAGGAAACACTTATAAGGTTTTTTTCCGGTTTTATAAACTCCCATCATCATGCATAGTGACAACTGAAAAAAACCTATGCAACATTCTATAAGTTTGAAAGTTTTAGGTTTTCAGAATAGCATTCATGTAAATATCTGTCCTGTTTTGCCATCAGGTGGTGGAGGACTGCTATGACATCCTGAAGGAATACGGCTTCCGCTTCATTCGAAGAGGGCCCATATTTGTCAAGGGAAAAGGAGAGCTGCTTACCTTTTTCATGAAAGGGAAAGACAAGTCTAGCGGCAAAGCAGGTCCGAGAACAACTGCTCTCCCGCACCAAGTGGATGACCTTCCCTGACTTTTTTCACCTGAATATTTCAATTAACATGCAAACAGATTTAAGGGCAATGGTAGCTTTGCTCCACTCTTCTTGTACACAGTTGTTTTTCCAACATATTTTTATAAACTCTGCTGCTTATGTTAGCAGCAAAAAGGTACACAAACCAATAAATTCAAACACCACTGCAAAATAATCATGACTATTAGAAAACTGCAGTAAATTTTTTTGCAAAGTTATGCAATAGGTCCCACACTGATGGCATCAGAACAAACAAACCTGTGGTCTTTTCTAAATAGTGCCAAGAAACACAGGTGACATTCTCAAATAACAGAAACACTTTTACATTTTCTTTTGTGTAACTGTAGCATGTAGAATCCGTTTGGTAACATCAATCGATGCAATGAAATGAATTTCTTCTTCAGGTGAACACAGAGCTTGCCTTACTCTCACCAATGACATAAATGACTCATTATTAATTTTTTATTTGTTGATATTAAGTCACATTTAAGTCTATAGCCTTAAAACACAAGGATGTCTAAGAATGCAGCAAGAGTCAGAATGTAAATCTGTGTTTATAATTCCATTGATGTATGTAACAAACATGTAATATACTTTGTTTTACCTTGTGGCTAATTACATTGCATTTACACTATTAATAAATTATATTTAGTCTTTGCGTTTCAAATTATTTTACAGTGTTTTGAATGTTTGGAAAGTGCCAATTTAAGTGGCATTCTAGTCAATCAAAACTAATTATTAAACTTGAGTGATTGCTTTGTTTACTGAAATTATTCTTATTTAGAGCTTTTTATTTCTTTAAAATTGAAATGTTCAGAATCAAAACCCCATTCCAGTGGATAAATATATATATGCACCAAGACATACAAAAACACAAAACAAAAAAACATTGGCAGTTGCGGCAATAAATATACAAATAGTGACTCCTCCAGATTGTTTCACACCAAACCTGTTACCTGATACTGACTCACATCTACCTGTACCATGGAAAGTTAGGGATCTTCACGATGCTATAGTTGCCTGCGATTTTTTTTTTTTTTACAACGTAACCAAGGCTGGTGTGATGTTTAAATTCCACAGAGTCTGTGTAGCAGGGAAACAGTCTTCATCTCATCTAAACTATACTTGCTCACCCACTGTATTCAAAATAGAGAAAGTAAAAGGTTAAGTGTCAGAGTCATGGTAAGGATTTAAACCCTAGCAGATGGCTGACTGAGTTTGGTTAATTGAGCTTAATATCTCATATTGCAGATGTAAGAGTAGCCTGCACAATTATAATAGTAGGAACTGAATCTCAAATATCATCTAAAACTGAAAAGTTGATCATATCTCCCATACAGATTTTGATTCGTTTCTCAGCATAATTTGCCATAAATAAAGGA
Organism: Poecilia latipinna; assembly: GCF_001443285.1. Taxonomy (NCBI): domain Eukaryota; kingdom Metazoa; phylum Chordata; class Actinopteri; order Cyprinodontiformes; family Poeciliidae; genus Poecilia; species Poecilia latipinna. The sequence continues at coordinate 179,365 of NW_015113510.1, read as the reverse complement.
TATTATGGCTTTTTCATGATGGTTGTGAGATAAGAAACAACAGCCTTGTTGGTGGCCAATTTGTCTGCCACATTGGAGAGATGGGCTTGAAGAAAGTCTCCAAGCTGTAAACATCTGAAACAGAGTATGTGGGAAAGTGTACATCTCTGCTCAATGATGCATCTTTGTTCTGTATAAACTCCAGGTCAAAATTGACTGATTTAACTTGTTTAAACTCAGATAATAACTGAGTGGAAGAATTTCTGATGTGTTGACATTTGCTTAGCCAATCAATAGCTCATTGATCAAGCACTGTTTCTCTATTGATCAAAGGTTTATTCAAAAAGTAAAAGTGGGATGACTGCTATTCTTTCAAATTATTGTGTTAATGTGTGACTAGTAATGAAGTTAGGCATTTGCACATCAGCATTTTAAGTATCAGGTACTGGCTAATGAATATAACAGACACATTAAAGAAGGAAGCAAACTGCAAATAAACTGCATAGAATAGCTTTTGGAGTTGTATTTCATAATTTCTCAGTCACTTTGATGATAAAACACAAATTGTTTCTCAGTATTACATTTTTAAAGACATTTTGGAACTAAACGTTGACGTTACATTATTTAAATTATTTTTTTCTACAGTTTAAGCATAATTAACCAATTTCAATACATTATTGTGATTTGTCAGTTCACTGATTAAAAAGATTTGTGTAAAATCTACAAAAAAATTATATTAGTTTTAAAATACATAGGTCATAAAAACAACATTCACACACTTTTTTTATCTTCTATTTTGTCAAATATTTAATTATTATGCTAACTATGTTCCCATGCACCACCCATGGATTATATTCTACTCGGAAGCCTGCTAGTGTAGGAATTTCCGGCTACGTCAGGGCGTCAGGACTCCATTAGAGTTGCAGCTGTTTTGAGAGAAACATCAACAAAAACGAGCTGACATTAGGCTCTGAGTCTGGCAACAAGGCCTTCAATCTGGAAGCATAACCTACATTTCCCACCCGGAGCTTCGCCGGTTTCTAACCACGGCCGCTCTCGGTGAGGAAACTCTGGCCTCCGCTTCCTCCTCCTCCGACTCGGACACCGGCGGAGCGTCGCCGCCCCCGCGGAAGAAACACCGAGCCTCGGCGGCGGAGGGAGCAGGAGAGCCCGGGGCTTCAGCCGTTGTAACAGGCCTCTCTGGAGTTGTCCTAGGACTTGCCGCACACTCTCAAACCACCTCTACCATTCACTTTAATCGAAGTGTCGTTAACAACTTTAGCAACAGCATGCAGTCAAACGGGGCAAGTCAGGGACAAGAATCCTCTGAGCTTCCCTGCCTGAACAGCGCACAAAACGGGGAGTCATCATCCTCGGCCGGTGGAAACCACTCAAACGGGCTTCTGTCCAACGCGGACAACGGTAACGGTGTCGGTACCAGTAACGGGTCTTCGGTTGGACCTTGTTCGGGGACTTCGGCTACCTCCACGGCCTCGGGTTCGGAGGTGGGCTCGTTGAAAAAGAAGAAACGGCTGTCGCAGACTGAGGAAGATGTCATACGATTAATAGGACAACATCTCCACGGACTAGGGCTGAAGTAAGTTTATCCAATGTGTCAGTCGTAGAAAAACTTCAGCAGACATCAAATATTAGCGATGAACATTTCAAGTATAATCCACATCACTGTTTTTTCTTATGATAGTGTAGTTGCTAAAAGCGCTATTAGAGCGCTTGACACACAAACATGGGGGGATGGGGTAGTAAGTTAGCCTGTGAGCTCGGCAGTTGGTAGGAAGAAGGGGTCCATCTTGCACAATAACAGTTAGCTTCAAAGCTAATAGCATTTGGCTGCGCTGAGGTGCTGTGCCCTGACATCAGATATAACACAACATAAAACACAAGCTGCAGTTTAACAGCTCATCGCATGCAACGCAACACGAAGCACGTTTTTGAAATTAGGACATGATGTACTGTCAACATATATGGATTTCGCACTGGATAAAAGCATTACATCATCCAATGTTAGTATCGTTTATTCACACTAAACAAGGCTTAACTTTTTCGTCCGATCTATTCACAACACATCAACATGAAGTGTTTTATTTGTGTTAAAGGGGATGTTATGGTAGCTTCTTAATGAGGTGGTAAAGCAGGATTATCGAGTTTGTTGTGTACCTGTTTGCGGTTCAAAGGCTGTTGCGCAAAAAAAAAAAAAATTGCGGAGAAATTTTAAGGTTAATGTATAGATTGTCAAGCCAGTGCGATTCGAGGTTTTCGTGTATTGTTTTTGCTCGGCTGCAAAATAATTTCTTTTTGTTTAACCTCCGGTGCAACATAAATAATAGTGTAATGCGTAAAAGCCCCTGTAATAACAAGGCAGCATCTGGTTATTATTCCTCGTCTTTTCCAACTCCGCGTTTCTTTATATCCGTCATTTTGTGCAGCTTTGTAGATTTTGATATTTGTTTCCCCCCTCTCGTCTTTATACGGCTGTCTCCTGCAGATTATGTCTCTCTAGCATTAATGCCCTAATTCCCGTGTCTCATCGTCATAGATATTTGTCAACAGTCAGCCAGAACCTGTGACATGCATTTTATTGAGGGCATGTGTTTATTTGAAGACGGCATTTGTTCCTGAAATGAGCAGAATCAGATGGTTTCATGGCGGCTGAGGAATGCGCTCTCTACCAGCTGTTTTAGATGGAAACGCTTTGCTTGAATCTAATTATAGCCACGGTGGGGGTTTCAGGATATGCATGTGTGTGTGCACTCATCGTTTTCAAAGTGACTGTTGTATAGAAGCTTAAACCTGCGCTGATCTGTGCTGTCCAGCTGAGAAAGTAAAAAGCAGCCATTACAGGGCTTTTTAAAAGACAGCCCTAACGTTGCTCTATCCATTGAGATGGGGGGGTAGGTGGCAGGGTAGAGATGATGGGGTGGGGGGGGGGGGGATACATGGCATTGCCTGGTATGAAACAGAGCCCCTATATTTCAGCAGGGGAAATACAGGAGAAATCAGTATTGCAGACAGCTGGATGAGAGGCTGAACACAAAGCTGCTGCGCCACTTCATTGATACCTGAGAATGATGTCATCATGCTGAAAGGTGTCTGCCCCCCCCTCCCCTCCTCCTCCTCCAGCACCTCCCACACCAACTTCCCCCGCCACCCCGCGCCTCCTCGTTTTCATTATCTCGTGCTCGCATCTCGGCAGGCGCATTTATGGTGTCCTTAGCTGGGAGATGCTGTTTGGACAGATGGTAATGGTTCATGGTTGACAAGCTGAGAGGGTGATGTCAACTGCAGAGAAAGCTCGCCCCATGTTAATGAACCTCCTACTGTCCACACATAATGCTCCGGTCATGACACAAGTGCTCTGTGTTGGTTTCCCTCAGATATAGGGAGCTATTAAGTTTATGTCACCAGGTAGAGTTGATGATGCCCCCTCTGCATTGAAAGTGTCCTCACAGACCGCCGTGCCTCTCATCTTAACCCTTTCGGTTGCATTTTGTCGCAAAAAAGAAATGCGACGGTGACAATAAATAGCTCCGACATGTCACTTCATATAATCATGTTCTGACATTTCGACATCCTGCTGACTGAGCTCACAGTTCTGATTACCCACTCACTGCTGACGCTGAGATGCCACCTTCATGCTTAATTTCAGTCACCCATCCTCTACTTTCCTTCCCTTTTTACTGTCTTCTGTCTATACATCAGCATAACTTTGTCTGCTTCTCCTCCAACCCTCCACCCCCTCCCCTCTTGTCTGTGTGCGTGCGTGTGTGCGTGCGTGTGTGCGTGCTTGTGTGCGTGCTTGTGTGCGTGCGTGTGTGCGTGCGTGTGTGCGTGTGCGTGCGTGTGTGTGTGTGTGTGTGTGTGTGTGTGTGTCTGCAGTCAGACGGTGGACCTGCTGATGCAGGAATCAGGCTGCAGACTGGAGCACCCTTCAGCGTCCAAATTCCGCAACCACGTCATGGAAGGGGAGTGGGACAAGGTTAGTTTGGATGCCTATAATTGATGAGTTAAGGTTTGATAAACATTGAATGTGCTTTGAATCTGTTGTGCTATACACACTATAAAAATAATAAGTGTGTTTGTTTAAAAATTGTACATAATAAAGGACATGAATCTTAGAGGTTCTTTCAGGTTGCATAGAAAGGCATTGACCTACCTTTGTGGTCTAACTGTTATACAAGTTTAATTTCGTTCTGCAGTTATTAATTAGTGCATTTGACATTTTTAATTTGTCATACAGTCAATAAACTTGCAAAAAGGTTCTCATACATTTCAAACAAAAATTGAAAGAAACACAGAAGAAGTTAGTAAGCCATATAAGAGACACGCCAAGCACATGCAAGAAGGTTGCTTTGGTCAGATCAAACCAAAACTGAACTCTATACCCTCCATGCAGAATGCTGTATGGCAGAAAACACTCCCCATCTATTTTTGCCTAAGCTTGAGCTTTCCTGAAACAAAATAGACAAAAAAAAAAAGAAAACATAGTTTCTCAATGTGCACGCAGTCCCACTTTTCATCTAATTTTTGTACAAACAAATAATACATAGAAATGTGCATCCGTAGTATGCTCTACTGTGTCTGCCCATCATATAAACTCCTAATAAAATACATTGAAATCTCTGGTTTTACTATAGTAAAAAGTGAAAAAGTTTCAGATGTATAAATATTTTTGCAAGATGCTGATTGAAAAATACTACGGACTGCATAATTTCAGGTGATGTGTTGTCGTTTTTAGAATGTTTGTTTAGGCAAGAAATCAGGTGGTGAACAACAATAAAAATATGAATGCCATAAATACTGTTTTCATCTCCATAACAAAATTGCTTTGTACTAAGGGTTTACTCTGTTGGATAGTTTTGTAATTGTATGATAGTTGATAATACATGCTTTTACATTTTAGAACTGTATAAAATCTGTAATATTTGATCAGAACATTGAATTAAATCCAGTAATGAGTTCAGCACTGATGAAAATTCTGGTCCAGAATGTAACACAGTCTGACATGTACGTTTTGTTTTGGCATTCTTTTAATTTTCAGGCTTTGTTCCATTTCTTTGTTTCTAGGGCTTAAGTTAGCCTTAGAAAATTACAGACCTTGTTAAAAAGAAGCATTGCAAAAATGATTAACTTAAGCCAAAAGCATTCAGTGTGGGCTCAAGTCAAGTGGTTGTAAATTTGTGCATGTGGATGGCAGGTTTGTTCTTCCCACAAAGCTACTTGTAAAATCTAAGTTGTGATTGTTTGTTCTGCTCAGTTTTATCAAAGAACATGGAAGCTGTGAAAGCCTCCTGGACAGTTTCCATGCCATCTCTACCACTTGATGTTTATATTGCTTTTTTTTTTTTTTTTCTCCTCCTCTGCATGCATTGAAACTGCTGAGCTAACAATTTCTCTCTGTGTCTCCCTACCATCATGTACCCTTTGTTTTTGGTCCAGGCTGAGAATGATCTCAACGAGCTGAGAGCACTGATGCATTCTCCCAACGCCATTGTGGTAAGCGCCCGCTTTGCCCAAACCCTGAACTGGGTCTGAATGACGGGTCAGTCAGCACACAGGCTCTGCTGGAGGTTCCAGAACTGTAGCAGTGGAAAACCAGGCCTGTGTTGTGGAGCTTTAAAAAGCTCAAATGTTCTGGATAAAGAGTTAGAAACGAACCACACACTGGATTTAAGGAAGGAATATGCTATTTTGCTGAATAATTTCTTTTTGGCTTATTTGTTTTCATCTTTAGTTCTTCAATTTGTTGTACTTTGCCATTTTTTTATGAATCATACTTAAAGCAAACTACAGCGCCTACTGGTTTTAATGTATTGTTTTAGTTTGCAATGCTCTGTGATGTCTGAGTCGAGCTTTTTCTGCTCTCTTTCATAAATTACAAAACAGTGCTATTAAAAATATATAGAATGGCTAAATTTAAAGGGGAAAAAAAATCAATTTTAGATGGAATCGTATTCTGCCCTGCATCCCAGTGAAAATTAGCAGTTGGGAGAGGGGTCGCTGCAGGGTCGTGTACTTTAAGAAATGCAGCGTGTGGGTGGATGCTGTCTTGAATTTATGTGTGGTTGTCTCAACCCTGCTTGTATCAGTTGTCGGGGTCGTGCTGCATCCCTGAGATAAGACTCAAATTTAATACCAAAGATGTCTCTGCTTGCACTGATCAGTAAACACGTTTCTGTTACCCTCGGCGTGAAATAAAGAGACAGAGAGGGTTGATTTCAACAATGGTTGGAGTGTAATTGAAAATAACAGTGGAAATGTCGTGCGCGGGGCTCGAAACGGGTGCTTTCGCCATTTGAAAATGGCTGAGTTGTTGTTTATAATTTTTTTCCCCAATCTTTTCAAAATGAAATTGAAGCTGCACTTGAAATGGTAACTGGATGTGCTTTACTCTGCCATCTGGATTTTTGTTTTGATTTCAAAGTTCATGTTTAAAGATGCTCCCTTTTAAAGTACACAAAGCAAATATGTCAAAGAAGTGGTACACCATGACGTTAGATAAGTAGTTGGAGAAGGAGCATAGGACCAATAATAGCCATTACTTTCCCTCTCCTGTTCAAAAAAAATGATGCACTGTTCTGTGTTGCGGTCCAACCTGCTAATTATCCTCTTTACGCTCTGACATCTCTGCCGTTCTTCATGCTTCTTTATTGGGTTTGTTAACCTTTTATGCAAAGGATAGAAGTGGGGGGGGAAGCTGATTAAGCTAGCTATTACCAAATTTAACAATCTGACAAACTGTTAAACAGAAAGTTGAATTTAGCGTCCTATAAAACAATGCATTCATTGTTTTGTAATGTTAAAAAATGAGCTCAGCCGACATGCCAGAATAAGCACCACGTGATAGAAATGCACATTTGAATGTAATGTGTGTGGGTTTTTTTTTTTAAAGAGGCTTTAAACATGCTTGAATAAAGGAATGGAGTTATTTAGTGTGTGTTTCTACAACACAAGGCCATAATTTGAGCAGTCATGCCTTTGCATTATTATATATGGCTCCTGTGTTCTTGCTGTACCAGCCTAACCACTCAGGGTATGCAGTTGTTGGAAAAACATTGCCGTGGTTGCTTTCTGAATTGGAGTTAAACATCATGAGAATTTAGACTGATATTAAATGGTATGAGTTTCATAACTATAAGACCAGGTTCAGACCTGGTATTAAAATACACCCTGACTGATTCGGATAACAGTAGATCCCGCTAAGCACTGTCATTTACTCCTGTCCTGCGCGATCAGATTTCAGTAACTTCCTTTACACACAGATGAGCAGGTCGCCACATCACAGGGGTGGGCTGCCAGCTGAGACATAAACTGGACATCAGCAAGGACCTCTGATGTTTCCGCTTCATCTCCGAAACTTCCAGTCACACGAGCTGCATTATTAATCAGTTATTAACGTCGTTGAGGTTTAGATGAGTTGCATTTTGCTGCTTTAGTTTGGCTGCAAAATCTCTATAAAGGTAAATATATAGCTGAACAGATGTGTTACGGGAGAAGTAAAATGTTAGAGATCAAAAAGCTCTACATTAGCAGACGGACACTAAAGAATGTAAACTATAACTTTTAATTGTTTGCACAAAGTTTTTTAGCCTGCACTCTTATGTAAAAGTGACAAGACATTTGTCTGATACAGATTTTGTTCCCATGAGTCATTTTTTGAATTACTAACTTTTATGCAAGGATTGCAGTGGGTGCAATCGGCTAAAAAAAAATGTACAAGGAACAAACATTCACCCATGCAGCATTCTGAAGTCTATTGATCTATATATATATATATATATAAAAAAAAAAAACATTTTGAGAAAAATGTCTTTTTTTTCTCTCTCTCTAAAGAGAATTCCATTAAATTTATTATCTCTGGTTATTAAAAATAACCCTCATGTTGAGTTTTATAGGGGTCATGAGGTCATGTCTGTGGGTTCTCCTTCAATGTGTCCCAGGGCGGTTGTGTTTAGTGACAAACTGATGCAGATTCATGTGTCCCAGAACGTCCCAATTAGAATAGTGGGTGAATGGGTGATCTTAAAAAAATAAAAGCATCTCATTTACATCCAAGTCAGACTATCAAGTACTTAAATTTTCCTTCATTTATAGATTATAAAATGCATTACTTTGTTCAGATATGTGCATATTTTATTTTTTTTTCTTAGTAAATCACATGGAAAAAGATAGGCATTTCTGTTTTTTGTTGTTTTTTTGTTTTTTTGGTTGCTGCCTGGGTCTTTATAGGCAGAATCATAACTTCAAACATGTAAACAGAATCTTAAAACAGCTTCTGCCTTCCACTGTGTGCTTCCTTAACAGGGGATCTTTTCAAAGTAGGGGAGCTTTATTCAACACAGCATGTGGGAGATGTGGTCATGCATCCTTAGACTGAAGCTGCTCCTCCACTCCCTTTATACAGTTTCCAGTACAGTATCAGATAATAGAATATTCAACTCACCATGAGGGTTTATAGATATCGTTTACCTTTGAGTGCTTAGCTGCAGCACAACACCTTTAAAACGCAGGGAGAAATCTCTTTTTGGCTTAAAGTTGATTCATTCCCATGCTTTTTTTTTTTTTGGTGTTTTCAGGGCAAAGATTAAAGATTGTGCTGATAAATTACAGCTGTCAGTACTCCATGTGTGGTACTTTTAAGTATTTTAGAGATGCATTCATTAATGATTTCTTTAATCGTTTTAATGCTATAACCTCATAAAGCCAAGTTTTTTTTTTCTTTTATCCATTGTTTTATTGTTGACTACTTCTCCTCCTCAGCGTATGAAGTTCCTGTTGTTGCAACAGAAGTACCTAGAGTATCTGGAGGACGGCAAGGTCCTGGAGGCTCTGCAGGTTCTCCGGGGAGAGCTGACGCCGCTCAAGTACAACACGGACCGGATCCACGTCCTCAGCGGGTACTTTCTGATGTTTCACCGGTTTCACAAATGATTCACTCAAAGTACTAAATTTAAACAGCTCCACACATGTGCTTTTGTAAAAATGCACAATTTTGGCAGTTAAGTTCTTAAATGATATTTACCTTATAACATGCTCTTTTTTTTATTGTTTGTTCTTTTATTCATCACAACACAGCTTGTGGTACTTTGAATTTTGATATACCGTATTTTCCGCACTATAAGGTGCACATAAAAACCTTCAATTTCCTCAAAAGCCGACAGTGCGCCTTATAATCAGGTGCGCCTTATACATGGACCAATATTGAGCCACAACAGGTCTAGCAACTACGGTAAGCAGCCGCCGACTTCATTTTCGCCCAAGAAGAAGCGCGTGGTGCATGCTGGGATAGTTGTCAGAACGCTGGTTTGTTAATAAAGTTTGACTGACCTATCTACCACCGACCGTCTAGAATCAGGTCGTCTGCAGGTCATTTAGTACCACGTTCTCCACAAACATGCTGTGAGCGAACGGAGAAGGGTGACCATCGTCCGGCCACGCCCCGGCCCAGTCGCGGAAGGCTCTCCTCGCCGACCGGAGTCGGACTGTTTTGTTGACATTCTTTATGTCAACAAAGTGGCTTTAGACATTCATCCGGGGTGCTTCAACTAGGGTTACCAAGGGACCAGCCCCTATACATTTAAAGCCGGGAGGGTGTGGGGGAAGAGAGACGGAGACTGCGGCGGCAGCGTGTCGTTTGGTCTGTGTTACCCAAAAAGCAGTTGGGCACAATATTGCAACACCAACACCGTGAATGAAACAATGACTGGGGCAGCCTACTATATAAAGTACTCGGGGACCACTTCTTTGTTATTACACATCCACATTTGTAGAGTACGGAACAAATCGCGTCCTGTTTAGGTTCAATATGGGACGGGTGGCAACCCTAACTGTAGTGTCGATTCTATGCGCCTTATGTATGAAAATAGTTTTAAAATAGGCCATTCATTGAAGATGTGCCTTATAATCCGGTGTGCCTTATAGTGCGGAAAATACGGTACATTTGCAGATGAAATAAACTATCATCAGCTGAGCTTTGATGAAAAGATGAAAAGCAGAGATAGCCTACAAGATGAGAAGTTCAAACACTTAGTATTAACTTCAAAGAGAAGCTACTTAAAAAACTGAATGGACAAAAACTGCCGCTGGCTACTTGGGCAGTGTTTCTGTAGAAAGCAAGCAACTAAAAGCTGAAACTGTGGCAAAATATAAGATTAGATTAGGTCGAATTTGTAGTCAGTTGTTGCAAGGAGTCTTAAAAGATGAGATGTTAGCTTGGTGTTGTGGAGGAATTAAAAAGACATCAAAGGACCTAGCTGTTCTTTTATTTTCATTAAGTGAGACAAGTAAACTAAGACCTGATTTGCTTTATTTGTGTATTAGGGGCTTGTTAGTTTTTAATACTGTTTGTATAAGTGTCATTTTGGTTTTAAAGTTAAAGAATTACTGCTTTAATCTGTTACCTGCTGTGATGAGTTTGGCGACAGTATCACTTTGCCTTTTTAGGACTTTTTACTCTGTTTTGTATTTTGCCAATGTGCCAGTTGTCAACCTTTCTTATGTTTGTAGGTTATTATTCATGTCTTGCTTGCTGTCTGAGTTTTTACAGTTATTTTAAGTGTCGGTCAGACAAGCTTGTTGTTGCTAAGAATGGGCCAGCCTTGTATTTTTACTGGGATGTAGCAGAAAGCCTCATCTGGGACATTTCTGGGATCAACTTTAAATCACAACAAATGTCTCCAAGGGCTGCGGTTGGTTCCAACCGGCTCATGTGTATTCATTGGCTGAGGGCATCGTCATTACTTTCTCATGATTTCAGAAAATAAGCAGTGCTCATGTTAAAGAATGTTGTAAAACGAACTACACAAGTCTCTATGACAATACAGTCAGTGATATTTAAATGTATGTTTCATTCAGAAACCAGTGTGACCCTGTAATACGCCTGCTAGCAGTATGCTGCTCTTAAGTCAACAGGTTGCTTCTACCCCAATTAACACAGTGAATAATATGGGTATAACAATAAACCCAGCTCCTGATATGAGACTATACATAATGTTGTGTCTTCAAGATTGACATGCAAGATTGACATGGTGCACAGGGCACCAAATGATCAGGCTCTTGGAAACTCGTCACACTTACAGTAATTATGATATATTAAAAAATGTGTGAAGCAAGGTACAATTCGTGCAAAGACAACATTTGGTCAAGAAAAAAAAAAAAAAAAGATGCCACAATCTCAAGTCCAGCAGGCAGTCTGAATATGCCCTCAAAAGGCATTAAGAGATGTGGGTGGAAAAGAGGAAAAGAACAGCGACGTGATAATCGCGTGCCGTATGGAGTCTCGCTTCACCTCCTGTCCACCTTACTTCTTTTTCTGTGTTGTTCGTAGCTTAGGGAGCCCAAATGACTAGCGCTGCCCCTTGTCATGACTGACTATTAAATTAGATTTGTCCAGGCATTTTCATTGACTGTACGTTAAAATGTTGTTTTAATTAAAAAAATATTCAGATTTCTAGGCATTTTTGGTTAGTTTTTCCTTATTATTTGCTGTCCGCCTCCAGACAAGAATGATATACGGTACACATAATACAGCATGGGCGTGTTGTGCAAAAAGAATAATTGTCGTTTTGATTTACTGTGACCAGCGTTGTAGGTTAAATGAGAAATTATACAAGAAATGTTGCATCTAATATAGTTTGGGTTGTGCGATGAATCATGTTAGTTTTTCTGATTTTTACCAACAGTGAATCTTGTTTTCCCTAAACCTTGACTTCGTATTTTCTTGCAGGTACCTAATGTGTAGCCATGCCGACGACCTCCGAGCCAAGGCAGAGTGGGAGGGCAAGGGCACAGCCTCTCGCTCCAGGCTCCTGGATAAATTACAGAGTGAGGAGATGCTTTCCGTTTAATCAGCCTGTGGAGCTAGCACATGTTGCCCAGCTTCCACACGTACGTTTGATGTGCTGAGGCGAACTATCTTCCCGCTTTCTGACCATGTTGCAGCGTACCTGCCCCCATCCGTGATGCTGCCTCCTCGGCGACTACACACTTTGCTGCGGCAAGCGGTGGAACTGCAGAGGGATCGCTGTCTTTATCACAACACCAAGCTGGACAACAACCTGGATTCAGTCTCCCTTCTCCTCGATCATGTCTGCAGCAGGTTGGTAAAAAAGAAAATGGTTTGAGGAGGGCTGGACACAAGCGGGAAGCATGATGTTGGTTTTCCCCTCATTACTGCCTGTTGAGGCTGTCAACATAATCAACTGAGCTTTAATATATTCGGTCAACGGAAAAAATAAATTCTACTTTAGTCACACAGATGGTGAGATAAATTTTAAGTAGTCACATCTAAAACAGTAAGTGGTCTTGAAGATTTTTTAAAACAACAAATAGATAAATATTACCACTTATATTACATATTAGCTGGTTAATTAGCCCGGGTATCATTCGCTATGTTGGCCTGTCACAATAACAATTTTTACTGGACAAAAAATTGTCCTAGAATTTATTGCGATAAACAATAACATTGTTCTTTTGAGACTGTTTTCCAAGTAATATATTGATAATGGCATAAGAACAAACGCTTGCTCTCTTAAAGACCAATAAACTTTAATTTTATGAAGAACACTTAGAACTGGAAGATATTTTAAACATCCCAAATAAAACAATACAACCAAAAACGATAAACGAAAATAAAATCCACACACAACCAAACCCATAAGTAAAATGGATTATGATGTGTCGTTGAACAAAATGAACCGGAATGGAATTGATCAAGTTCATTTTGATTTATCGTGCAATTAATTGCTGTATTGTGACAGGCGTAGGCTGCGTTAACATAGGAAGCAATGTGGTTTTTGTCAGTGGAGGAAGTGACCAATAGTCCCAAATAGCGGTCAGCTACAAAACGGGATTTTATTTTATCAGCACCACAATAAACTGAAAATTACAAGTGATTTTGCTTCAAGTGGTAAAGCATTTGTGCGTTCCTTTGTACTAGTTTCATTATAATTTAAGTTATTTACATGTGGCGTATATGTCTCCCCTCCTTTTCTTTAGTTAATGTACTTTCATGTTCCATTATATTTAGGAAAGCTTTTTTTTTTCACATCCAAATCAACAAATAATTTCTTCATGAGAGGAACATGTATTGTTTGAAGTGGCCAATCTCATAGATAAAGTTGGCAAAACCTGAAAACTGAAACTGGATGTAAATGTGCTTTAATAAAGTATTTGCTCAAGGATCCACAGAAATGCAATATTCCTCCCACCACATTTATGTTGTTTTTTGTTTTTTTGTTGTTGTTTTTTTAGCTAAATTATGCAGGACGAACATCACATAGACTCTTATGCATTCTCAAATTTCAGTTCTCTCTGTACATCTGAAAATACTACAAACGCCACATTTTGAGGGCCAGTTTGTATTCTGTTGTAGAATTTTCAAAACTCATTCACCGGTGGGTTTTGTAGACTTTTAAAAATCAATCTGTTTTCTTTCTGCAGGAAACAGTTTCCCTGTTACACCCAGCAGATTCTGACAGAGCATTGTAATGAAGTGTGGTTCTGCAAATTCTCAAACGATGGCACCAAACTAGCGACTGGCTCCAAAGACACGACTGTCATAATCTGGCAAGTGGACCCGGTGAGTGTGCAAACATACACGCCTTACTCATTCGACTGCAGTCTGTTGGTAGATTGTAGTAGTTACAGTCTCTTTTTAGGTCTAAACTAGAAAAAATATATACTTTCAAATGATCAAGAGACGGTGTGTGCTCATCTGTTAAAATATAACGAGTGGAATTTAAAATGTGCTGTTGCAACATGATCTACTATTGCAAAAGCAAATATAATTTAAGACAGAAACTAGCAAGAAAACAGAGCTTTGTCCCTAAGGTGTTAAGAAACTCAGGTGATGGTAGAATTTTTGTTTGCCGAGTTGCTGAGATAAATAATGCGACTGGTGTATTTAAGCCGTCTCTGTGCAACACGATCCTCCTCAAATGGAAACGGAGAGAAGATCAAACATTTACTGGATGAGAACACAATGGCATGGGTTGAAATTAGCTCAGAGATTATGGAAAACAAAACAGGTTCTTTAATAGAACCGGTTAAGAATTAGCTCAAGATTAAAGCACTGGAACGGCTTTAATGTTGTCCTTTCTGCAAACGTTCAGCTGAAAATCTATTTGAAACACCAGGGATTGGCAACCTGGATCTAGTTCTCCTTGTATGCTCTCAAGTGTTTTGTCTTGCTACTGTTGCATGAGATTAATCATGTTTAACAGAGTTTCTCACTAAACCAGGAGAGAAACTCTTACAGAAAAGTGAGTTTATTTAATGTTCTAAAAAGTAGTCTGATGAAAGGTAAATCTGAATGAAATAAAGTTAAAAATGCCATTATAAAGTCTCTTATTCAAGTATTGTTTCATTTGTGCCTGCCACGTAGGAGAGCCACCAACTGAAGCTGCTGCGAACCCTGGAAGGGCACGCATACGGCGTCTCCTACTTAGCCTGGAGTCCTGACGACACCTACCTGATCGCCTGTGGACCTGACGATTGCTCTGAGCTCTGGCTCTGGAATGTCCAGGTAGAATAAAAAGGAAGAAGGAAATTAAAAAGTATCCTTAAATATTCTTTTCAACACCATTCAGACAACAAATTGAGCCTTTGCTGTTGGCACAGGCTGTTGGCTTCATACCTCAATTAATGAACGTAGTCATACAGAGATATTTTCTTCTACACATTTAGAAGATGCTTCAGCTGTCAGAATTTATTTATATGCTGTTGGTGTTATTTGGGATACTCTGATCTCATACATTATATCACTGTTTCTGTATCATTCAGCTTGACACGCGGTAAGTGTGTCTCCTCATAGCCATCCTCGGTATGACGTGGTTATCTAAGCACCATTAATCGTATCCCAAGTCTGAAAGTGCTATGGATATCCTGTAGTGTGCCGTTTGTACTCAATGACCTTTTCTTTTCACCCATCCTCTCTTCTCCCCTCCCGTCTCTCTCTCTCTTTTTTTTTTTCTTACTCATCCCTCCCCCTCTCTTGCTCAATGTGTCTTCTCGCTCTCTCTCCCTTCCCCCATTTCCTTCTCCATGTTTCTCTATAAATACCCTCCTTTGCCAGACGGGGGAGCTGCGGACCAAGATGTCCCAGTCCCACGAAGACAGTCTTACCAGTGTGGCCTGGAATCCTGACGGCAAACGCTTTGTCACCGGTGGACAAAGGGGGCAGTTTTATCAGTGTGTAAGTCCTCCGGTCATTTACCAACTTTTTCAAACACAATTATTTTCTTTCTTTTTTTTTTTTTTCCCCATTTTGCCACATTCACAAACATCGTAGTGTTTTATTGCCATGTGAGCCACAAACACAAAATAGTGCATGTTTGTGAAGTGGAAGGATATTATGACATATAGACCTGAAGCGTGGTGCTTATTTGTATTTAGTTCTGATTTAAAAACTTTATAAAACTACCTTTTGCTGCAATTTCAACTGTAGGTCTTTTAGTGTTTCTTGACTGGTTTTACATACTTAGACATTAGCATTTGTGCTCATTCTTCTTCTGATGTTTGACTGGGTTTGCGTTGTCAGGACCTGGACGGGAACTTGTTGGACTCGTGGGAGGGGGTGAGAGTTCAGTGCCTGTGGTGCCTGAGCGATGGGAAGACTGTGCTGGCCTCGGACACCCATCAGCGTATCAGAGGGTACAACTTTGAGGACCTCACAGACAGAAACATGTATGTATATTTTGAAATGAGAATGAAAGATGTGACTTAATGTAATTCATTTTAATAGCAGATAGCTCATTTATTTTCACGTTTTTTTTTTGTTTTGTTTTGTTTTTGTTTTTACAGAGTTCAAGAGGACCACCCTATCATGTCTTTTACCGTTTCAAAGAACGGTAGATTAGCTTTGTTAAATGTAGCAACTCAGGTAAGCTCATCAGTTCTATCGAGGTGCTTGCAAACAAATAAATAGACTTATTTAATAGACTAAATAAATATTGGAGAAATATAATAGATTTGGGGATTAATAAAGTATTTTTAAATTAAGTAGAATTTTGAATTGAAACTGGTTTCAACATAGGGAGTGCACCTGTGGGATCTTCAAGATCGGGTGCTTGTGAGGAAGTACCAAGGTGTGACCCAGGGCTTCTACACCATCCACTCCTGCTTTGGAGGACACAACGAAGACTTCATCGCCAGTGGCAGCGAAGGTACAGTTAAAAGGCAGCTGAAGGCCATTGACAGGAAATAGTTCACAGTATAACTAAATTTATTTACCCTAATGTGGGAAAGCATCTCCTACCAAGGTGTTTTTTTTTTTTTTTTCATTAGCCTTTTCTGAACCAACAACTCTTGGGCAGAACATCTATTTTTTTCTACATTCATTCTCTAAAACAACAACAAAAAAAATTATTTATAGAAGTATTTGTTGGGAAATTAGCACATCTTGCCAACTGTGAAACATGATAGTGGCAGCGTCATGGTGTGGGGATGCCTCTCTTCAGCAGGGAGAGGAAAGCTGGTTTAAATTGTAAGAAAGACAAATAAAGCAAAATCCAGAGTAATCCTGGAAGAAAGCCTTTGAAGAAAAGTTTATAGATTCCGAGTGAGACAAAGACTGCCAGAGCTTTAATGAGCTGATTTTGATCAAGGTGTATTCTGTTATGGAGAAAAAAAAATCAGTCTTTTAATAACTCAAAGATTTGTTGGAAAGAAAAAGAACAAAAAAGCATAATTTTCCTTCAACTTCATAATTATTTACTACTATGATTCAGATTCATCACAAAAAAAACGTGAATTTCTAAAATTCAATATCTGTTCAAATGCAATTCGAAATGTGGTGGTTAAAATTTGACAAAATGCAAAAGATTCTTTCGAGAAATTGCGGTAAGACTTCAAATTTGAAGACGACATGTAATCTTTTGTCTCTTTGATTATCGTCGTCGCTCGGAGCGGTGGCATTTCTTTCCCCTGTTCTAAATCTATTTTCTTCCATCTGTGCACTACCTTTGTCGTCAATCCCGCCAGACCATAAAGTGTACATCTGGCATAGGCGTGGCGAACTTCCTATTGCCGAGCTCACAGGCCATACACGCACCGTTAACTGTGTGAGCTGGAACCCAGCCATCCCGGGCCTCATGGCGTCCGCCTCGGACGACGGCACAGTGCGCATCTGGGGTCCCGCTCCATTTCTCGATTCGCAAGAGGCAGACGGACTCAACGGTAAGAGGATGACGTTCAAACGGGAGCTGTTCTCGCAACCCATAATGACGAGTTGCATGTCTGCTTGCTTTTCGTCTCCTCAGAAAACAGCAGTAACATGGACAGTTGATGGTGACCTACCGAGCAGATGACGTCTCAATTTGACAACAACCCAAGAATCCTACAGTGTAACAAAACGTAAATGGGCAAATACAATTTGATATCACCAGAGAGAAAGCGAAGAAAAACCCAACAAATGTCACCGACCCATCTGAGAAAACAAAAAGCAAGAAAAATATGGCTCCAGAACCGGCCTAGACAAATGGTGGACATGACGACAGACTCCCTGGAATTTTGGGTCCGCATCCACACAAAAAAAAAAAATTTGGATCCCTTTTCTAAAGGCCTGGAAAGTCAGTCAGAATTCAGCAGGATCTTCCTCTGATGAACTGTAACAGCTGTTCTCCTCACTTCTAACTGACCCCCCCCCCTCGTCCTCCATTTTGCTCCGGTGTCAGTAGACATGCCAGCTCTTTGCAAGTATCTGAGGAAATCCACTTCCACCCTGAGCCTGGGGCCCGCTGCATCCTCGCGATGCCTCCAGACGGACGGGGCGGACCAGCCCCTCTCCTTGCCGGACTACAGCCGTCTGCCCGTTTGTCTCAGACTCTCTAATGTCTCTATGGACATGGGTGGGGGAACTTGTTGTTGAGAGAGGAGGATGGTGCGTGTGGGGCGGGGGAGGGCTATAGTAGGTCATCTGTGTGTGTGTTGTTTTTTTTTTTTTTTTTTCCCTTTTTCCCCTTTTTACTTGCTAAATTCTTCAGCTGAAAATTCACGGTGAAACCATCAACAGACCAGCTGATAAAGAACACCGATAGGCTATGCTAACTGTTTGAAGTTTTTTTTTTTTTTTTTTTAATGATAGTCATAGTGTTCATTCTTGTTTAAGAGGCAAACCCTTGCTCATGTAGTGCCCAAGGAAAACTTCAGCGTGAAGATTCCACGTTCTGTTTCTCAGCTTTAGGAGGGGGGAAAAAAAACTTTTTATTCCCCTTATTTAACATCCGTCACGGACAGCTCCCCCATTCCCTCCCTCCTGTCGAGCTAGCCTGTGCACAACTCCGTTAAATCTACCTAGGAGGAGGACAGAGTGATCCACAGGTTACATATCCACTGTGAGGGGGTCACACACTGGTGGCGAGGTGTGCTTTCCATCATCGAGACACGTGTGTGTATATATATATATATATGTATGTGTGTATATATATATATATATAAACCAAGACCTTTCTCAGAAAGAGACGCTTTCAGACGTGGAGTGCAACTTCATTTGCACGCTTAGTGACTGCTGTCCCTCCTGTGTGAGAGTGGATGAGTGCGAGTGTGAGTAATAGTGACAAGAGTGTTTTTTTTGCATGCACACAGTAGAGCGAGAGTGGACATTATTGGGTGCAGATTTAATTGGCGCGTGTTTTATTTTGTTGGTTTTTTTTTTTTTTTTTGTATGTGTGCAAATCACACCAGCAGAAGATTCTCTCCCTTCCTCTCCCCTCATCCCCTTGTTTTCATAGTAAAATTGTTCCAGATTTTAAACCAATTCTGAGTTATCCAAAGCCCCATAGGGACCTCTATGTCTGTGGGACAAAAAAAAAAGACATTTTGTAAAAAAAAAAAAAAAAAAGATTTTTTTTTTTTTTTAATGTGGGGCTTTCATTTTTACATTAGAATGTGTTTTGTCCTCAACGATGCAGCATTCAAATGGCACTGATATGTTGACATAAGATTCGTTGGGTGAAGCGAAGCAAAATACAAAAAAAGAAAAAAATGAATGCAATTTAAGTGAGACACCAGAAAGAGGCTGAAAGTTTGTAAAGGCATGGGCCGGTACGAGATTCTGTGGAAAAAAAAATTAAAATATGTTACGGCTTCAGGGTATCAAAAATATTTCCAGAAAACTTTCAGACAAAAATATAGAAACATGTTCAAGGTTTTACACCAACAATGATTCTTACTGCCACAAAAATATGATCACAAATTGATTATTGCAGTTATACTAGCGTATTTAATATTTATTTATTATTCCGATTTTGATCAGTAGACTTGGAATAAAAATATAAACACCCACCAAGTTTTATTATTGCACAGTATCTGACACCTATCTACTTGGACTATCCGTGCTGGTACCTAGCCTGCAGTCGTCTGCTTTACGGCTCTCCAGCTGCAGTTTTAAAACGGCGTTACTTTAGAAGAGTGATTGCTGGAGCTACTTCAGTTCCCAAAGTAAGCCGCTGTTAATCTTTTTACCATGAAACCGGCCCATGCCCAGTCATAGGCGAAGGATTATTTCATTAGAGAAGTTGATGCTGGAATTATTCGACAAGTTCATAAAAAGAAGAGGCATTCATTAGCTGAAACAACGCTCCGAGCGCATTAGTTTGGGACTTTTGCAATCCTGAATCAAAACGACACAAACTGCCTTCCTGTTCCCACAGTTGCACAGATCCCCCGCCCCCCTCGGTATGTATGACTCCCTCACGGCACTTTGAGTGGTCTTTCTGCTCTCCTGCACATGAAGCGGTGGCATTAATCTTTAGTCGGCTGCCACCCCAAAAGGTTACATTGGTGAAAGATTTAAAAACCTAATAGGAGATTTCAAGAGGACCCGGGTCCTCGCCATGCCTCTATGCATCCGATGTGAGTGATTGGCCCAAAACGTGATGAAACTCAGCATTACAAGGCAAAGCAGCCTCCTCTTGAAGGTACCCCCTCTGGGAGTTTAGAGAGAGTTAGGCATCAACCTCCCCTCTGCTCTCCAGCCAAGTTATTCAGTGGTTTTTGCACCATTTAAAGCTTTCTTCCTCCCTTATTTCAGGGTATGTAATGACAATTCGCTACAGACTGATATAGTAAAATGTTTAAACCAGTGCTTTTGTCTGTTTTTATTGAACTTTTTTTTTTTTTAATTATTTTTTTTTTTTTTTTTTTTTTTTTTTTTTTTTTTTTTTTTTTTTTTTTTTTTTTTTTTTTTTTTTTTCCTGT